>NC_044031.1:235425381-235725381 GCF_901765095.1 Microcaecilia unicolor
ACTCGGGGAAGTTACATGGAAATACTTTTAAAACTAATAGGAGAGAATATTTTTTCACTCAACGAATAGTTAAGCTATGGAACTTTTTGCCGGAGGATATGGTATCAGCGTTTAGCGTATCTGGGTTTAAAAAAGGTTTGGACAAATTCCTGAGACAGACATGGGAAGCAACTGCTTGCCCTGGGATTTGTAGTATGGAGTGTTACCACGATTTAGGTTTCTGCCAAGTACTTGTGACCTGACTTGGCCACTGTTTGGAAAACAGGATACTGGGCTAGATGGAGCATTGGTCTGACCCAGTATGGCTACTCTTATGTTATGTGAAGAAACAGGTCTAATCACACAGCACTCCATTATAACAGGAAAAGCACTTATAGGCAGGGCCGCCGAGAGGGGGGGACAGGGGGGGACAAAATTCCTGGGGCCCGGGCCTCCAAGGGGGCCCGGCACCGCAGTCCCACCCGCCACCGGGCCCCTTCCACCCGAACCCCCGCCAGCAGAAGTGCTGCCTTCTGTTCTGACTTCGGTGTGCGCGGCCCACACAAAAGCGCTCCTCTCAGCTGATCTTCGCTGTACTCTGCAGGGCGTCTGTGCGTCTGACGTGCAGGACATCAGATGCACAGAAATCCTGCAGAGTACAGCGAAGATCAGCTGAGAGGAGCGCGTCTGTGTGGGCCGCGCACACCGGAGTCAGAAGACAGCACTTCGGTGGCGGAGGCAGGTGGGACTGTGGCGCCGGGCCCCCCTCAGGGGGGGCGACGACAACCTGGGGAGGTGGCAGTGGGGGCGGGGCCGGGAACCCGGGGGCGGCCTTGTCCCGGGCCCGGCCCAGTCTCTCGGCGGCCCTGCTTATAGGCATGGTTACTGTCAGCCTGGTAGTCTGCTTCTAGGATGCTGGTTTAACAAACCCCTGAGGGTTTGTACTTGTGTAGCAACTAGTGCAGATTTCATTAGCTGCAGCATGGAGAAAATATTTCCTGGACTATTTGCCTCACATGTGCAAATTTAGATATTAGTAAGCACCTGAAAACAGGGCTAGCAGCTTTTCTTTCAGACTGGAGGTTCTTTTGATTGCCAAATGGGGTAGTGAGATGGCTATCCTAGACTGAAATACACAGATAAATGGGGACAGAGAAGAGAAAAATAACTGATATGTTGGCAACACATTTCTGTGGAGTGCCAGGGGGTCAGTGTCTGCTCTGATAAAACGCATAAAGTCAGCCTGAAGGATAGAAAAGAAAGATGAAAAATAATAGTGTAGAGGACAGATATACTCAGCACAACAGCTTCAACATAATTATGTGACTATAGCTGGAATTCAGCCCACATACTGCTTGCCATTTGACTTATCTGTATTATTGGTGTGTGCAGAATGATTAGATTACTTACAGGCTTGCCTTCCTCACATTGTAATAAAAACAGTAGACTTGACAGATGCGCACTTTTTGCAAAAGCCGGAAGAAAAATGGCACTAAGTAAGAGATTGTGAGAATGCCGGGTAAGGATCAGAGAGGCACACCCATGATAGGATCGACTTGACAGTGCTTAACTCAGAATAATGGAGAAGTGGGGATTTCATCTTAGCAGAGAACAACGCTTTCTTTTCATTACTGCTTGCTCAACACATTTTAGAATGTGGAAAACAGGGAAAAGCTAATTAAAAAGTCCTCCAGAATAATTGCTGCCATGTTCACTTTCTTGAAAAATACAGATACATCAGACCTTTGACTGAATACATTTTGCAGAGAGGTACACTGGTGGCGCATTGCTTCAGTAGACAGACTGGTTTGAAAAGTGATACCTGCAGGATAGATGCAAATGCCTGCAGTGACTTCCAATTCGTATTCTCTTTGTTCCCAAATAAATTAAAGGGTTTTAATTACTTGCTGTAGAGCACATAAAGAACAAGAGAGTAAGCTGAATGCATATTAATAGCATTATCAAGCAATGTTGTAATAAATGTTTAATATCATGGGCAGAACAGGCAGAGAAAACAAAGTATGGAGATCACACGTTAACATAAGTTATATTTTTAATTTGCCCTTTACACTATGATGATAGTTCTATTACTGGACCAAACTGCTTGGTTGCGTCATTTATTAATTCCTAGTCTTTTCCTTACTACAGTTTTGCCAGATTATGAGGGGCATTTTCAATATGATGTCTAAATCCGATTTTGGATGTTTTGATGGAACCACCCAAAAATCAAATGGTGAACACAGAGATTTTCAAACCTAAAAAAAAGTCTATCTTTTTTTGTTTAGAAAATGTCCATTTTCTAGCTGTTTTTGTCCTCAGTGCATTTTTCTTTGGTGACCATTAAAAAAAAAAAAAAGTCCAAATGAAAAATGCACAACAACAAGCCACTGGGAGGTATGGGGGACCAGCATTCTTAGTAGACTGGCACCACAGACAACCAAGAAGAGCAGTGGGGCATGCTAGGGAGCACTGCCGTGGACTTCACATAGAAGGTCTCGGGTACAAATCTCACAGTTACCCCCTCCAAAACCCAACAAAAACCTACTGTACCCAAATATACACCACTACAATAGCCCTTATGTCTGCAGGTGTCACCCGTATGTGGGTACAATATGTTTTTGGTGGGTTTCAGAGGGATCACACTTTCCACCACAAGTGTAAAAGTTAGAGTGAGATATGGGTCTGGATCCCCTTCTCTATAGTCCACTCCAGGGACCTGCTTGCTGCTCTAATAGGACTGGTCATAACCTCTGAAGCTATCATAGAGGCTGGAATGTACTGTTTTTTTCACTTCTTTGGGGGTGGGGTGGGAAGGGGTCAGTGGTCATCTGGGCATTTAGGACACTTTTTTGTGACTTAGTCATGATTGAACCAGGTCTAGACCAAAACATCTAACTTTTAGCCCTGGACGTTTTTGCTTTGTTCTATTATGGCAGAAAAAAAATCCAAATCCTGGGAACGCCCAAATCCAGTCCCCATCATGCCCCTGACATGCCCCCTTGTGATTTGGATGCACTGCAGACAAACTGCATAGAAAAACATCTTAAATGGGTTTTAAAAATAGCAATTTGGATGTTTTTACAAAAAATAAAACTACCGAGCTGCCACTTTTTGGATGTTTTCTGTTTTGAAAATGAGCCCCAATATATGTCTAATCCCTTTTTAGCCAGGGGCATAGCCACTGGGGGTGGGAGGAGGCCTTGAGGGCCTGCCCCCTCCAACAATTTGTGTTCAGCACCCCTGGCTGGCAGGGGTCTCCATGCCTCACCAGTGGAAATGATCCTCCACTCGTGACCACTGCTGCTGCCACACAGGGCTTCCCTCTGCCACATATGTTCAATTTGTGTGTGGGGGGAGGGGAGGGGGAGGCCCAGCACGGAGGTGGCAGCACTTGCAGGTGGGAGGAGCATTTCTGCAGGGTTGGGGGTCTTCACCATCTCAAGTGTGTGTGTGTGTGGGGGGGGGGGGGGTCATGAGGAGACAAAGAGTGGCAGCAGGACAAGGTAAAATTTTGTGGTCTCTCCTATCTTGTGCTGTAGCACCCCCAAAATTCAAGATCTATCTACATGCCTATTACTAGTAATACCTGAAATGCATTTATTTAGGAACAGCTCTGAAATTTGAAATGGATAGATGAGGCAACAGGGAAGCTCATTTATTAGCAAGCATTCAACCCATTAGTGCACTTTAAAACATATTAGTCCACACAAAAATGATTTAATATGTATTAACCTATGAATTAATGTCCACAAAATTTGCATGCAATAAAAAAACATTAATGCACGATATCATGTTTTATTAAAACAAACATGTGAAACAAATCAAAAAAGATCTGGAATTATTGAGTATGGACCTAAACAAGATTGTAATCTCCACGGATAGAAATTCTTCTCAACAAGGAAGGTAAATCAGGATTTTGAGGCACCAGAAAAAGGCAACATCCCTAGGTAAAGTAGGACCCAGGTGAGACAGAGTCCAGAGGCTGGGAAGTGAAAGCCCATGGTGGAGAGGGGCCCAGTGGCAGAAACGTAGCAGAGCACTGGTTGCAGGCGGAATAGTGTCCAGTAGCTGAGAGGCAGCAGAGCAAATGTTCCAGATGGAGCAGGGTCTAGCAGCTGAGTGGTAGGTGAGCACAACCCCGGGGAGGGAGGGCATGGCCTGGTGGCTAGAGGCAATGGCCACAAGTCGAGTGGAGGCCAGTGACCGAGAGGCAGTTGAGAGATGGTTCTCAGGGGGAGAATGATTGTCAATTGAATGTGGAGGAAACAAGAAGGTTTTCCCATCTAACTGGTAATACTTTGTTGGGATTAGTACCCCACAGTTGGAGAGACTCCCGCTGAGCGGCTCCAGTGGCCAAGCAACATTTCCCTGCAGGCCTATTAACACATACACACCGGGAATGAAGAGGTGCAAGCATGCAGAGAGGGTCTGTCTGTGCAAGCTGAATGCTCTCACTTCCTGTTCCGAGTCTGGCTCCAAAGAGGGAGCTGCCTCTGTCCCCTTGCCTTCCCCACCCTCGTGAAACAATTCTCCTGCAGTCCAAGAGGGAAGCTAATTGTTAGTGCCGGCTGAGGTTCATCAGAGGAGGCGCCAAGAAGTAAACTGGGTGGTTATTGAGGGGGGGTGACTGGGGGAAGTGGGTGGAGCTAGGGCATGGCTGGAAGGAGTAGGTGGAGCTGGGGTGTGGCTAAAATCTCCCTCTCAGTGATCCGACCCTCTTGGCAGCTCTGCTGCTATATTTTCCTTATGATGTAACCACCAGAACTGAATATAATACTCAAGGTGCACGCACCACTGAATGACACAGAGGTATTATGACATTCTCAATTTAATTCTCCATTACTTTCCTAATTCCTATCATTCTATTTGCTGTTCTAGGCACTACCACACACTATGCAGAGGATTTCAATGTATTTTCCATAACAATGCCCAGATCCTTATCCTGAGTGGTGACTTCTAATGTAGAACCTAGCATCGTATAACTACATTTTGAGTTATTCTTCCGAATTCGCATCACTTTGTCCACATTAAATTTATCTGCCATTTGAATGTGCAGTCTCCAAGACTCACAATTTCTCATGATCTGCTTGTGATTTAACAACTTTGAATAATTTTGAGTTGTCTCCATATCTGATGACCTTAATTGTGTATGCAAAATTGATGTGACACACATTAATCTACAAAATAGCACATGCAGAATCAATTTGCATCCATTAAGAATTTCTGTCTAGACAATACTGTAGTGGTCTGTAAGAATTTTCAGCTGCATTATCTGTATAGTGCCACTGTAAATTCACAGAAAGGGGTCTAGGGGCACTTTTATAAGTAGGCACCCTGAGGGTGAGTGGTAGGAGTTATTCTACGATGCAACCTAGGCACCTAGTTTCCATTATAGAATACAATTGTAACCCGCTATTGGCGCACTGGTATGTGTGCATCAGGGGTGGAATAACCACTCGAGCACCCGGGCAGTGCCTGTGGGTCCAGTGCAGTCAGGGGGCCCAGTACCTTCTCCCGACATCTCTCCCCTCTGTCCCCGCATCTGGCAGACCCCCTCTCTCACCTCTTCCCCCCTTCATGTTTACCTCAAAAGTCCATTTCTTCGTCCAGGACCTCAGCTGTTTGCTGCTGACAGAACCCTCTCTCTGCTATGGCCTACCCCTTTCTGACATAACTTCCTGCATCTGCAAGGTTGGGCCACGGCAGAGAGATTCCTGTCAGTGGCAGACCGCCAGGTCCCTGTACACAGAAAGGGACTTCTGAGGTAAATACAAGGGAAGAGAGCTGGATCCAGGGACAGAGGGAAGAGAGGGGGAGATGTTGGCCTCGGGAGGGGGGGAGAGATATTGGATCTGAGGAAGGGAGGGGGGCAGAGATGGTAGAGCTGCGGAAGGGGTCAGAGATGGTACATCAAGGGGAGGGAGAAAGAATGAGAGGGAGAGATGTGGCATTAGGGGGAAGCGGGAGAAAGATGTTGGATCAGGGGAGAGGGAGAGATGTGGGACTCTGGGATGGGGGGGGGGGGGGGGCGGGACCCTTTTATTGCCCAGAAGCCTAGATCCCTGTCAGGCCACTCCATGGCTCCTTTTAGCATCAGGGGCATGGTTAACTTACAAAACGGCAGTTAGGTATGAAAGTGCACTTGGGTCCATTTTACTAAGCAGTGGTAGGCTAACGTGTGGGTAGCACACGCCAAATAGACACTACCACAGGGGTAGTGCCCAGTGGTAATTTCGAAGTCGGTGCATGCTGTTTACCATGGTATAAATGCATGTAATTGCATACATCAGCAGAAAGAACATCAGATCACAAAACGAAGATTGGAGAAACAAAAGGCTTTAACTGCTCCAAAGAACACAATGCCCAATGTGGTCATGGTCCGCCTACAAGGATGTGTCGGGGGCAATAACTAGAGAGGGAGGGGCAAATACACACTTCGCTCTGGCGCAAGCAATCATAGGCAATTAGTTCCTAAGCACTTCACATAGAATCTCTGTGTTAAGACTTTAGTTAAGGACTTTGAAGTTTGTTGTTGAACTAGAACTAACAGCTGGGGGTGAAGGACAGGACCGTAAGGTCGTTGAGGTTTGTTCTGTCCAGGGTATGGTGCCTGTTGGACTAAAACTCCTGAATCCTTTACCTATAAGGAGTCAGTTCAGTATCTGAGCGTGGTTCAAGGAAAGCTGACCAGAGAAACCTTTCAGATAAAGTGCCAGTCTTTCCAGTTGAAAGCCAAAAGGTGGACTTTGAGATACTAATTTGTATAAGCCAAGAACTTAAGCACTGTCTTTTCTGTGTGCCTATGCCAGAGGAAGTACCAGTGATAGAGTGACAAAGTTATTGGGTATTCTCTAAAAAGGAGCAGTATTTACTGGTAGGGGAAGCCACAGGAGTGGTGAAAGGAATTCACTCTGAGTGTTCAGTGTACTGGAAACAAAGACTACTGATGCTGCTGGATGACCTGAATGTGCAGCCTGCCCCTGATTCTATTTTATTAGAGACAGGTCCTGCCACTAAATGGAAGGGCTAGTGATCAGTCTGTTCTCCCAAAAAGCCTCAAAGAAGGCAGGATCCAAAAATGTATGTTTACCTGTTTCCCTCTGGTTATTACTCCTAACACAGCCTTGTAAGTAAAACATAGCCACGTTGAGCACTGAATTCTTTGGTACAAAAGTTTTGATACAGAGATTCTGTATGAAGTGCTTGGAGGCTAATTGCCTATAATTGCTTCCTCTAGAGGGAAGCGTGTATTTGCCCATCCCTCTCTAGTTATTGCTCCAGATGCAGCCTTATAGGCAAAATGTGGCCACATTGGGTATTTGCTGTTTTTTCTGCTGATTTTAGCATCATAGATCTTCGCCTCCGCTTAATAATGTAAGTGAATACATACACGCATAGAGCGCTGTTCTGTAAATATGTGCATATCTTGCATAGTGTATATTTGTCAGGTAGGTACCTACATTGGTGGAGTCTGACTGGAACATGAGCAGGACTCACATTTACATATGTAACTTATAGAATGCTATCAGGCTCATTTTCAAAGCACTTAGCCTCCCAAAGTTCCATAGAAACCTATGGAACTTAGCCTCCCAAAGTGCTTTGAAAATATGCCTCAAGTGTTACTCAAGTATATCTGTCATTTAGATGTGAGCATTTATACCAAATCTATGGCTGGCATACATGCTCATGCCTAACCACTCAGGATGGAGGAGTAGCCTAATGATTAGTGCAGTGACCTTATATCGTGGGAACTGGGTTCAATTCCCACTGTAGCTCCTTGTGACCCTGGGCAAGTCACTTAACCCTCCATTGCTCCAGGTACAAAACAACACCTTAAATTGTGAGCCCACAAGGCCACAGAAAGTACTTGCATATAGGGTCAGATTCTGTAAACGGCCCTATATGTAAATGTAAAAAATAGGCACATCCAAAAACAGTACTTAGTGTTATTCTATAAACCGTGCCTAAAGTTAGGCACAGATTATACAGCAGGGGAAGACATCTACATTTAGGCGCGGCCATTTACGCCACTGAAAATCTGTAGGTGTGTTCCCCCAAATTCTATAACTATGCATGTAAATTTTAGAAATGCTCTAACACACCCACACTCCTCCCGTGACCATGCCCGTGTTTCAGCTATGCGCATTAGAATTTACATGCGCTTCTTTTTAGAATACGCCTAGAAAGATGTGCACATAAATCCCAATGATTGCCAATTGGTGCAGTGGCGTTCCTAGGGGGGCTGACACCCGGGTGGATTGCCAATGTGCCCCGCCCCCCGGGTGCAGCAACCCCCCCACCCCGGCAAAAGAACCCCCCTTCCCTGGGTGCACGCCGCTGGGGGGGGGGGGGCGGTGCCACGCGCCGGTCAGCTTCGTTCCTTTCTATGCTCCCTCTGCCCCGGAACAGGTTACTTCCTGTTCCGGGCAAAGGGAGCATGGAAACGAACGAAGCTGATGGCGCGCGGCACCCCCCCCAGCAGCGTGCACCCGGGGTGGACCGCCCCCACCGCCCCCCCCTCCCTTGGTACGCCTTTTAGATTGTAAGCTCTTTGAGCAGGGACTGTCCTTCTATGTTTGAATTGTACAGCGCTGCGTAACCCTAGTAGCGCTTTAGAAATGGTTGTTGTTGTTGAATTGGTGCTGATAATTGGTTGTTATCAGCCAATTATCATCATTGATTGGCTCGTTACTCAATCAATGTGCGCAACTAGCCGCACCTTATACAGAATCCGGGAGATAATGTATACAGCACTGTACACATGTAGTAGTGCTATAGAAATGATAAGTAGTAGTACATAGGTGTGTTTATACATAGCTATGCTTGTATTCTATAAAAGTACACAAATATCTGGGAATACAAACTTAAAACAGTGTTAAAAAATAATTTGAATAAATGTGATAGTGCTCAGAAATAATCAGTGTCCCTTAGTAATTTAAAAACCACATCCAGACACCTTAACTCAATCATTGCACAAGAATAGCATTCAAAAGTAGTGTCACTGTGTAATGATATATTTCTAAAATCTGTAATGATATATATTATATAGTCAAAAGAACCATACACCAGAAAGAAGTTCAACGTTTTTCTTGTGCGTTGTTCCAACATCAAAATAATCACTGAGATCCAGAGGTGACTGTAAATGTGTACCAGCAACCTCAAAGATCCAAGTTTCACCGCTCACCATGGCTTCATGGGGTATATATTGGCAATGGGTTGGAAAAGAACCTCCACCACCCAGCGTACTCCAGACTATAAAGGAATGTAGGTGCCTATTACCCCTTTCAAAAGGCACTCTATAGGTGTCTAAATGTAGAGGATTGTCCTCTTGATGTGCTTCCATATACTTCCTCTTTGCTGTCATTCACATCTTGGACTGTGACCTTCTCGGTTCTTTAAAGTTTGCTGCTGTATTGCAGCTATATAACTTTTCAGTGTTTCAGGAGAGAGTATATTCAAACATGAATTTCATTTGTTCATAAGTTGAGCTGATTTTCTAGACCTTGGGGACACCATATATTGGGTAGCTCTGTGCTTGGATAAGGTAGTGGCTTATCTGTGGTAATTACAAAGAACGGATTGAATGCCAAGATTATGTCTTTAAATGTTAATGGATTAAACCATGCAATTAAACAGAAAAAGATGCTCACATATCTTAGGAAATATGAGGATTACTTACTGATAATCCAGATCTAATACATAAACTTGGAGTTAAAGAATGATGGAATTTTGACTAGGTGTTTTCTAATACTAATCAAAAATGTGGTACCAGTTTTATTTGCTAAATTCTTGGAAGCTCAAATATATTATTGCAAAATATTGATCAATATGGGCTGTATGGACACTGGATCATGGCTGATGTGAAACTTGGTAGGCAGGATGTACTCTTATAAACCCTTTATGCACCTACACTAGACTCAAGGGATATACATTCATTTGAAACATTTCCCATGTTATTTTGTGTCTTTTTTTTTGCCTAAAAATACACACATAAAAAAAACATCTCATTTTTTCCTGTGTCATAAATACTGCAAACTCTTCTGAAAAAGTGTGCACATTTTCACGATATGCACATGCTAGAATAGTGCACACCCATGCGATGGCCAGCTCCAACATTTTGCCCTGGAGAGTGGAGAAAGTGTGGCTGAGCACCAGACACCTTTGACTCAAGATGCTACAGACCCTCTACCTCCTACAATGGCAGTTGTCATTGATCCTGATTTTGAGGTACAGGACATACTGGATGCTAAGAGAATCAAGAGGAGACTACACTATATCCTGGTCTGAAAGGAATATGGACCAGAAGATAACACATGAGAACCTGCTGTCAACGTGCAATCCCTAGTACTCATTAGGCATTTTCATTGCCTTGAGCCTTCTCTTTCCTGCCCAGAGCGCTGCCCTTGCCCTGCATTCTGTTGCTGTGACGGTCTCGGGATTCAAAATGGCCACCGAGAGTTGAAGCGGCCTCACGAGACTTCAACTCTTGGCTCTTTCCTGCCCCGAAGAGGTCACTAGACCACCAGGGCAGTAGATAGTAAGTAAGGGAGGGGAGGGGAGGTGACGGGGTGGGGGCAGGGGAAGGGAATATGTGACCCAGGGGGAGAGGAATATGTGACAGGGGGCAGGGTGAGGAGGTAAAAGGGGTGGAGCAGAGCAGGGCAGGAGGCGGGACATGTGTCCTCTTTTTGAGAGGACGAAATATGGTAACCCTATATATTGTGATAAAGTCACCTCCAGGATAGTTGGGTTAAGGCAGTTTCAGTCTGAAATACAAGTCCCAGAAGGCATTGCAGGCAAGGAGCCAGAGGGGGAGATGAAGAACCCGGACTGGACTCCTAGCTGCAATCAGGGAATATATGGGTGTAAGCTGGCAGGTTGTGTAGAGTGGCTGCCACTAGGCGGAAAGAGAGTTAGGAAACCCTGTGGGCAGGCCGGAGCTCATCATTGGTCTCATTAGTTTAATGCTCAACTCAGCTGGTATGGGTGTAGGGAAGCTAATGGAAGGAGAATGATTGGTGGTGGTAGCTGAAGCCAGGGATTGATTAGGCAAGTGGGAAGGAGTCCCAGGAGTTCAGTTCAGTTCAGGAGAGAGAAGCAGAAGGAGAGAAGCAGTTGCAGGCTGAAAACCCTTGGGCAGGGAGGTCCCTAAAGTATTTGCAGGCTGAAAACCCTTGGGCAGGGAGGTCCCTAAAGTACTAAAGCAGGCTGAAATTCCTTGGGTGAGAGGAAGCAAAAGTATTGAATTCACTGTGAAGCTGATGCAGGGGAAAACCCTTGGGTAGAAGGAGTCCCTAAAATATTGAACTCTCCTGAAGGTAAAGAGGATAGAAGGTAGAAAATGCTGCTTGGGTGACTGAACTGTGATGATGAACTGAAAGAACTGTTTGTCTTGGGAATTGAATTACTGTTTATTGTGCACTGGATAAAGAGCCCAGACTGGAGCCTGTAAGCCTGTATTGAATCCTGGTATGTGCTATGCTGCTGTTGGAACTGTGTACTAGAAACCTGCATGGAATAAAAGTCCTTAAGATTGAAGTTACTGGTGGACATCTATTTCTTCATTGTGCCGGGAGCCTGTGGCTGGAGGAGATTGTTCTATCCTTGGCTGCACCAGAGAGGCACGCCTGGTTACAATATAAGTGCTTCGGCAACAGGCTTCCAGCGTTGTACCTCTCCAGGGTTTGTTGCCAGGCCAGTTCCAGCCCTGCTTGATTCTGCTTCCATCCCTGCTTGCTCCAGTCTTCCAGTCCTCCCTGTTCCAGTCCTCCAGCCTTGCTGTTCTAGCTAATCCCTGGCCTGGACTCCATCGAGCCAGCCCCCAAGGGCTCTTTTAAGAGCCAACCCCAAGGGCTCTCTTAAGAGCCAACCTCTAGACAAACCCTGTTGTGTTCCAGCCAGTCTGCTAGGCACTGCCTAGTCCTATGCTTCTGTCTGTCCGAGTCAGGTCCTGCTTCCTCCAGCGCCCGGACTCTGCCAGACAGTCCTGTCAGACAAGGGTCTGTATGGTACTTACACCACACAGGTAGAGCCAACCTTGTCATGGTCCAAGGGCTCACCTTCTGGAACCATGACAATGGAGGATCACATATCCAGCTAGAATTCACATCATACTTCAGAATGAGCTATTTTTTGCTTTCCAAAGTAGTTATGCCATCTGTTACTGAAGTTAAGATACATTTATTCTAGAATCTAATAATGAAGTGGTGTTTCTTGTTTTTGTAAACAGAGACGCTACTATAAAGGTTCAAAATTGGAAACTGAGGGGGGAAGTTATCGACATGGGCTACTGTTAAGTTGTACTATTTTACTGTTAACACCAGTTATTAGTAACTAAGGGCCCTGTTTACTAAGCTGTGCTGTAGGTGTGCAAACTGTTTCGTGTGCACTAATGCTAGAGACACAGATAGAAATATAATGGGTGTCTCTATCGTTAACGCGCGTTAATTTTTAGCACATGCAAAAAAGTCTGCGCGCCTACAGCGTGGCTTAGTAAACTGGGCCCTGGGTCTCATTGCATAAAATGGGACATGTGGTAAAATAGCATGAGTTAGTTGTATAATAGGAACACAAACCTCCACGACTAGGTCCAAAGGAAATGCCTAATGTCACAACATTTCTAGTGGCACATTGTGTTTTTGTGTTTTCATGCTTGCAGAATACACTGAGTTTCTAGGAGCTTACAATTTTTCCAGTCTATCAAAAATGTTATTGCATTATATTTTTCAATTCCTTTTTCAATCATATTTTCCTTGGTGTTCTCACAAAAAAACTTTCCCTCTGACCTGTCCCACTCCCTTCTGATGTAATTTCCTGTTTTCAGAAGGGATGGGACAAGTCAGAGGGAAAGGTCTGGTGCAGGCCGTAGGGAGCCTCTGAGCAGGGCTGTGCTGGTGCACTGCAGAGCTGATAACTTTTGTGGATTTGAAAAGGTACACGTGGAGGCGGGGGGTTGAGAGATCCGCGGGCGGATATGGGAAAGAGAGGGTGCTTGAGAGGCAGTGGGGGAGGGGGTTCTGAGAGTGCCATGGAGAGATGGAGTGGGTGAGAGATCCACAGGGGAGGGGGGCTTGAGAGAGCCAATGGGGGGGGGGGAGGGCTTGAGAGAGCCAAGGAGGGGGTGGGCTTTAGAGAACCAAGGGAGAGCTTGAGCGAGCCATGGATGAGAGAGGGGCTTAAGAGCCATGGTGAAGGGGGCTTGAGAGAGCCACAGGTGAGGGGTCATGACAGAGCCATGGGAGGGGGGAAGGAGAGATGCCAGACCATCCACAGAAGGGGGAAGTACAGGAGGGAAGCAGACCTGAGAGAGCCAGGGGCAGGGGAAGGAAGCGATGACAGACCGTGGGGAGGAGGGAAAGGGAGGAATTGAGAGAGAACAACAGATAGGGCCAAAAGGAGAGGGAGAGATGGTCAACTGTGCAGGGGGGAAGGGAAATAGGCAGAGAAGCCGAACTGAAGGTGGGAAGGATGGAGGGAGGGCACAGGAGGGAGAAGAGAGAGAGAGAGGGGAGAGGAGAGGAGAGGAAAGAGATAATGGACCTGGGGTGGAGAGAGAGAGGAGGGAAGGAAGAAAGAAAAAGAGTGTTGGATGGGGGGGGGGTGGTAATCGGGAGAGAGGGAAGATAAGAGATAGAATGGACCTGAGGGAGGGCAGTGGTGGGAGAAGAGAGAGAGATGTTGGGATCAGAGAGAGGGAGGGGGGAGGGGGGAGAGAGAGAGAGAGAGAGAGATAATGGACCTGGGATGGAGAGGGTGGTTGGGTACTGAAGCCCTCTGAGTTACTCCCTTCCTTCTTGTACTGCCTCAAGAACAAGGAAGTCAGTGGAATGCTTCCAGCCACCAACGCTTGCACTCTCCAACTTCGTACATGAACTTAGCATGCTTGGGGAGTGCTGGCATTGGTGGCTAGAGGCACCCTGCTGACTTCCTTGCTCTTGAGGCTGCAAAAGGAGGAAAGGGACTGCTTTAGCAGTGGATTTCTTCAATTTGTGGGGCTTCAGCATCCCACCAGCAAAGGTATGATACCTAATGTAGGGGTAGGAGAGGAAATGTGTCCCCCCCCCCCCCCCCCCCAGTCCACCTTGTTCCTCCCAATGGACTGCTGGCTATGCCCTGCCTTTAATCGCATGACTAAAACTTTTAATCGAAATGCAGACCTACTTTAAATATCAACCTCATTTTTTCTAATGATAGTAATATGTGGGTAATACTATAAAGTGGGCACTAATATTTATTTGCTAATTACACATATACATGATTAGAATAATATATGCGTATAAATGCCAACATTCTAAGCTCTATTAATATGCACATATCTTACATGGCATGTATTACACAGATAGGCATACAGATAGTTGGAGTCTGGGCAGAGGGTAGGTGGGTGGGAGTCACACTTACACATGTAACTTAGAATACTATAAGCCTGTATTTGGGTGCACTGTTACAGAATTGTCCCGATACTGTCCCAGCTTCATAATCTCAAGGTCAAATATAGTTGCTTGTTAAGTTATCAAGTGTGCAACTCTTTTTTTCTAAAGAAAGTGAAATTCTTTTCAGACAATGATAAATGGGGGGCAATGTTGCAACAGTATCTGAGATCGAAGAATTCGAAGTGCAGAATACAGGTTATTAGGAAAAGCAATGGTGAACAGCTATCCAGGATGCAGATATTGTGGAGGAGTTTAAATGATTTATTCTTTCCTTTATGACTCTGAGGTTGAATTGTATGTAACACTCAGTCTGAAGATTTTTTGGCTAGTCTTTGGCACCCTAACCTCTCCTATGTGTAAAGCTCTAAATATTTGCAAGGCCCCTGTACTTGATGGCCTACCTCAGGAGGAGTTCTTCTGGACTTCTCCTTTTAAATTAGGTGCAGAAGATATTTACAAAATTGTATTTAGATTATTTTATTAGGAAAAGTGATAACGAGAACTTTCAACTTCTTCGAGCCACACATATTTCTCTTTTCATTTTCCAACAGCCCGCTGTGATTTGGACCCTGATGCAGAAGTTGGAGATGCTATTTTGCGAAATGCTGGCCACCATCAGTCCAGGGGAAGTGAGAAGCTGGCTCGTGAAGAGTTTTCTAAGGTAAGTACGATATTGAAGATATAAATTGCACATTCAAGTTGGATATTTTTGAACAGACTTTTGAAAAGTTTGCACATGTAAGTTGGTCACTTTAAGAAAGTTTTTCTTTGGATTTGTTTTGTGCACTATATGGAAGGTTTTTGCCAATGTTAAAGACTGGATCTATGATCAATACAGGTTTATGGGTCGCATGGAGTTGGAGCTCTTTGAGGCTTTTCCTTCTGATATATTGTTAGTATTTTGATTTGTTCTCTGTGGTAGGACTTTTTTGTATAAATTTGATTTTCTATGTTCCCACACCCTTGTTGATTTTTATAGTGAAGACCACTACAATGGTCATCACGCTTGCAGGTGTCTTATAAATTCAGGTACAGTAGGTATTTCCATGTTCCAGGAGGGCTCACATATTTGTATGGAAATAAGTGTTGTGGGAGTTACACCTGGGTCCAGACCCGCCAATTCTCCTGCTTTCAGCAGGAGACTCCCGCTTTCATAGGTCATTTCCCGCTGAGAAATCAGGATCTCCTGCTGAGTGGCCTCCCGTCCAGTGACAGCAGGAAGCGCCTTCATAGGAGACTACTACCGTTGATCCCAAGCCACACGGCAGCAGGAGATGATGTTTTATGAAGGAGTTTTCAGCTGTTGCTGGATGGCGAGACAACTCCTTTAGCTGCTGGCCATGAATCAGCTGTGCTGGGGTGGAGAAATGGGTGGAGTTGTGTGGAGCAATGGGCGGAGTGGGGAGGAGCTGGGTTGGGCTGAGGGAGAACCTTAAATCTCCCCCTGAGTGGATCAGCTCCCTTGGCAGCTCTGTGGGTCCCATTGTTCAAAGTCCATTGCACTAACCACTAGGCTACTTCTTACACTTGTTTGCAACTCTATTAGGAATGGCCATAATACCTGAAGCTGTCATAGATCCTGGTATCCACTGTTATTTTCATTTCTTAGGGGTGTGGGAGGAGGGTCAGTAACCACTGGTAGATTAAGAAGGGGTCATGCCTTCATCCCTCCAGTCGTCAGCTTCTCAGTCAGGGCATATTTTTGTACCCTAGATATGACTGAAACACATCTAGATAAAAACGTCCTTTTTTTGCCCTGGATGTTTTTTCCATTCCATTATTGCTGAAAGACATCTTAATTTTGGGCCTACCCTAGTCTCACCCCAAACACGCCTCCAACATGCACCCTTGCTAGTTGGACTAACTGCAGTATAAAACATCCAAATTCTGCCTTTTGAACATTGCAATTTGGACATTTTCGGAAGATGGACTTTTTTTGACCATTTTGAGACTTCCATCTGCTTTGAAAATAAGTGACTTTTGTATTCTTAAAACTGACAGTACTAATAAATAAGATTAAATAATATTTTCAATCCAAATTCAATCAGTTCTTTTTTACATACCTGATTTCACTACTCAAACGTGATCAATGATGATAATAAACATTTCCAATCCATATTGTCAGCTTTTTTTTTTTACACACTCTGATGTCAATACTCAAGTGTGATCATTTCACAGCATTATATGCACAGCATGAAAGTATAACTGCATTCCCTATTGACAACTGATATCACGAATATCAAAGTACTCTTTTATTTAAAGTGTCAGTAACTCTTGGTTCCCATAAGGACAGATAAATTGATCAATATACTTAGTTTGATTAAATTTGACAATGATAGCAAACAGTGAAACTAAAACTATTCTCAATCCATATTCAATCAGCTCTTCTTTACAAGCCGTAATGTCATTACTCAAATGTGATCATTTCACAAGATGTCATCAACAGTACCAAAGTACAACACCATTAGATTATTAAGGGGTCTTTTTAATATGGTGTACTAAGCCCTAATGCAGGTTTATCATGCGAGAAAAGGCTTATGAGAGTCGAGTTATTGTTAATTCAAAATAAAAAATCGCCTTGGGAATGTGGCTGGACACCCATAATAAAATGGTGTATTGAGTGTGGCATCCCAATTCATTCCTGAATTACACAACACATTGCTATAGGCTGTAGACTTGTAACAGTGGTATGTGATGTTTTTTCTTTTAATGTCATAAATCAAGTATGTGTGGTGTAGGTGCCGGATGCCACCTTCAGCCTCTCTGCTGCCTTCACCTTGGTTGACCATACTCTCCTTCTTCACAGACTACTCACTATTGGCATTTCAAGTAAGGCCTATGATTGGTTCACATCTTTTCTGACCAACAGGTCCTATGTTGTTTATTGGCGTGACCCACAAGCTGAACCATACATCCTATATCTTGTGGAGTCCCCTAAGGCCACATACTTGTTCCCACACTCTTCAATACCTTCCTCTCAGAGTAAGTAGAGGGGAGAGAGTCAATCTCTCTGTCTAACCCTTTATGTTTACGCCGAGATATCCAAACACTAGCTGGTATCAATTCTGACAATCTCCTGGATATCCGTGTCCTCAACGAAAAGTTAACCCAAACTGCAGAATGGCTCCATACCCACAAACTCAAACTTAATCTTAAAAAAACTAAGGGGGTCTTTTACAAAGGAGCATTAGCGTTTTTAATGCACGCTACAAATTCACCTGTCCTCCACCACTTCCACAATCCTTCCTTCTATACCCATCTGGCTGTGTGGCTGTCCTACACCCTGGCCTCTGAGGTACACAGTGCACCATACCCCTTGGCTCCTGCAGGACTGGATGGAGTTATACATCTTGAGTTCCATGACAATGCCATTCCTCATCAGCTGTGATCTAGAACTGCACATGGAAGAATATGTTCAGGAAGGCTGCAGCAGACTGCCAGGTTAGCTAGTGCAACAGACACAGTTTTTTCTACTTTCCTTATGCAGGTGACGACACGAAGTCCGATGGAGAGCCAGGGACCAGCAGCCAGCAGGCACATCTAGAGAAGGAGGATGAATTGGTGACTGCTGAGTGGTCATAGGAGGGCACTGTGGGAGAGGAAGAGTTCGTCGAGGACACCAGCCAGGAGCCGCCTACAGCAGATGAAGAGCAGGATCAATTAGTGCAGGACTTCCCCCTCCAGCGTGGCATTTGCAGATGGCACAATAGAGGCAGAGGAGGCTAAAGAAGAGCCACAGCCGACCCATAGGGAGCCCGACCGCCACAGGCGGCAAGTGCTGTGTTTGGCCAACAAACTGCTGGCACAGAATTTGTAGCTGGCAGACAACTGGCAGCAGAAGCTCCAGCTGCTGCGAGAGGGGCTCCAAATATAGCAGGAATGCAGGCAGCTGCTGTGGAGCATGCAGCAGGAGAGCTGAGAGGCAACCCAGAATATCTGGCAGCAGCTTCTGGGGTTCCAGCGTGATCTCCAGGATTACACGGCGGCCTTGGCAAGCACACTGCCCACACAGCAAGCACCTGAGCCTCCATGTGGAAACAGTGAGGCCAACAGTCCTGCAGCAACACCCTCCATCAGTTGCAGGTGGCACCAGTGGCCACACCACCCAGGTAAGCTTCACAGCACCTGAATCAACTGCTGAGCCACAACCGCCATCCAAGCACCCAAGGATGGGACCAGCACCCCAGGCCAGTGGGACAGCCATGAGGCCAGGTCCTTCAGGGGAAGCAGATGTTCTCTTGCTGGGTGTTGAGCCCAGCAGCAGATCAGCTACCTAGCTATTGAATATAACAAACTCATACGCAGTCTGAAAAGCACCACACAGGCTTTTTATCAGAGGTGATCATTGCTGGTGATCTGTTGATGCAAGGTGAAGACAATGACAAGAGAGTCTTGGTATAGAATCCTGTATTTAAGGGAATAATTCTAAAACTGGGAGAAACCTTTCAACTTTTTTCTTTTACATAATGCTCCCTGTGGTGGCTCCAGCAAGTCTAATTCTCGTTTTTTTTTTCCGCCCAAGGAAGTCATTTTGCTATCTGTTATTGGCAATAAACATTCATAAGACTGCCCATGTCATGTCCACTCCTGGAATATCTTCGTTTTAGTGACTAGCGAATGTGGGCGTGGTTTTTTTGGTTGGTTTGATTATACACTTTAGACATTTTTCTACGAGAAATACATTTATCTGCCTTTTGGGCTATTTTTTGGATGTATTTGTTTCAAAAATGAGCCCCTAAAATAGTGACTCTTATTAATGGTTTTAGTTTGTGATAATTACCCCTGTGCAGCCTGAGGGGGAAACATGGCCATATAATTATTTTAATAAAGAAATTATTATCTACAAATTCATAATTTGCCATGGTGATACTTATGGCTCCTTTCTACCTGTGTCTGTATTACCGAGCCTCTGTGTACTGCTGTCTACCTATGTACAAAATAATCACGTTGGCAAGATCATAAACTCAGAATGGTTTCAAAACAATGCCCACTATCAATATCTATACCCACATTCTACTTCAAACTAATAAAGTAGCATTTGAGAACATTGTATGTATGTATGTACATATATATATATAGATATTTTTTTTTTTTTTTTGCTCAGGATCATCAGAGTTTTGTAGCCTTTCAAAGCTTTCCCCTTCTCAAAAGTAGTAGGTTATAATATTCTTCATTGATCCTGCTTTTTCATTTTAAATATCATCCATTACTCCAAAAATAATTCAACTTATCTTACGCAGAGATTCAGTCTCCGAGGAAGCTGTGGCAGAAAACAGGAACTCAACATGAATTCATGCTTCGCCAAACTGGCTGACAAAAAGGAATTACCCCCTCCGCTTCAATTTTCAGTATGATAAGAGATGCGGCTGGTGCAATTATCTATCATACTGAAAATTGAGGCAGAGGGGGTAATTCCCTTGAGCCAGCCAATTTAGAGAAATAGGAATTCATATTGGGTTCCTGCTTTCTTTGCCACAGCTTCCTCTGAGATTGAATCTCTATATAAAATAAGTTGAGTTATTTTTGGAGTAATGAATGATATTTAAAATGAAAAAAGAAGGATCAATGAAGAATATTATAACCTATTGCTTTTAAGAAAGAGAAAACTTTGAAAGGCTACAAGTCTCTGATGATCCTAAAGAGAAATACACACATACATAGAATGCTCTCAAATGCTATTTTATTAACTTGAAGTAGAATGTGAATATAGATATTGATAGTGGATTATGTACAAAGTATGTCCCTATTTTAACTTAAATAAAATCAGTGGTCTTGTTACCACATGAATCCATACTATCTCCAATTTTTTTATTATTATTCTACCTTTCTCCTCCACTTTTCTAAGTATTCAAATTAAAGGGGCATGATTCAGTGCTCTGAGCATATGAATGCATAATATCTAAATACCTTATGCATCAAGGTGTAAAATGAATAACCTTCCTCTGTTTTCACTTTTTCCCACCATACCTCTGGTAGATTTGAATTCTGCATCATGCTATTGCTCCACAAGGCAATTAAAGTCACTGCCTTAAAGGTATACATTTATTAGTTGCAAATTATGCAATCCTTATAAATAAATAGTCAAATATCTACATTGGGAACATAAATGTTATTAATTATTATTGGAGATGAACAGATCTCTCTGTTCACAAGCAGTGGTTTCATATTGTCTTTTTTTAAATTTTTCTTCATGTCTACACACTCAAAGGGAACAGACATTTTATTTAGTTATAGTTACTAATTAATATAGCTGGTATTATAATCAGACGCCTGCTCTATTCATTATTTACCTAGTTCATGCAACTTATGCATGATGCAATGTGCTTCTTAAAGCATTGCAAATGTCAACTCTAAATCTCTGCAGGAATTTTAAGACTCAACTTCAATCTCCCTAACACTATGGGACACAGGTTGTAGTAGCTGGTCACCCACTCAGAATTGAACGCATGCCTCTGTGCATGTTTTAAACTGGATTAATATACCCTTAATGTAGCTGGACTGATAGTTCTTCCTTGGTCTTGGAAGAAAAAGATTAATAAAACTTATACAAGGCTAAACTGATGCCATGCCACAAAGGGCCATACCACAGAATACAGCAAACAAATAGATGTAACTTGGTTTTTGCAAGGTTTGTATCCTTTAAAAAAAAAAAACTGATATCTCCTGAACCTTAAGCCTACAGAAATGGTATTATTTTTACAAAACCTTTAAATCTCACAGGTTATTAATTATAGTTGATTTGGTGAAATCTTTGTCCCTCTTTTTGTCACCCAGGTGGAAGTGTACAGCACAGACTTGGTCTTCTACATACAGTTACCACCTTGGACACAGAAAGCAAAATGCTGAAGAAGTTAAGCTTCCTTTCATCCTTCTTTCTTCTTTAACACAGTATGGAGGGAATTCAATAAATGAAGCCCAAAGATAGGCACCAGGATGATTCGTGCTAAGCTGGTATTCTGCAACGTACCCTCTGCATGGAATGACCTTTACAGAATACTAACTTAGCACGCATTTTCTCCTGGATTCTATATATCGCACCTAGCATTCCATGCCAAAATCCGAGCGTATTCTATAACAACACACATAATTTAATTGGATTAACAAGCCAATCAGCATTGTTAACACCTAACAAGCAATAATGAGCACTAATTGACAATTTAAATTTACATGTGCAAATCGCTAAGGGGGTCTTTTACAGAGCGTTGGTAAGCCCAAAGCAGGCTTACTGAACGCTAAATCTGGACTACCGCCAGCCCAACGCAGCTGCCGGTGGTAGTTCTGCTCTGAGCGCGTGCTATTTCTGTGGGAAAAAGAAAACCCCTGGAAATGGCTTGCACTGCGATACACCGGTGGTGATCGGTCATCACCACACGCTGCCTGGTTACTGCCGGGTTACCGCAGGAGTCCTTATCACCACCTCAATGGGTGGCAGTAAGGGCTCCCTGCCACATGGCCATGCAGTAACACTTCTCTTACCACATGGCCGTGTTTGTCTGGGGGCTTTTTACCTGCTGCGTTAAAAAGGGCCCCAGCGCGTGGGAAAAAATGGCCCCCTCCACTAGTGTGGGCACTTTTTCCTGCAGCTTGGTAAAAGGATCCCTAAATGTATTCTGCAATGCACAGCGCCTAAATTTTAATACACACAGGCAAAAAGGGGCATGGTTATAGGCGGGGAAAAGGGCATATCGTGGGCGTTCCAAAATTTATGTGCACTGTTATAGAATATGGCCCTCTGCACCTAAATCTACACACTGGGATTTAAGCCATGCAGAGGCGTAGCCAGGTTTTGACATCAGGGGGAGCAGACTTTTATAAAATAGGCGCCGGTCATAGGCAGTCGGTGGCCCAACTGTTTGGGGAGGCTAAAGGGGGCGGGGTTAGGGGTGGGGCCAGGGGTGGAGCTTAAATCCATAATTGTCTGATAACACACAGAAAAAATAAATAAAAATAAAAGTCACAATACCTTTTATTAAATTTAGATATTAGATATGTATCATATGTCAAAGAATAAAGTGGTTGCTCAAAGCATATACTAACCACAATCGCTCAACTGCAAAACACTATGCACAAAGTTGTGCAAAAACACACTCAGAACCTTACTGTACCATAAATATTACACTGGGCAGAACCTAATACACCAATATACCACCTATACGGAAAATGCAGACCATCAACAATATGAAACAAGGGATCATAATATCACAATTCTCATGTAGAGCCACAAAACACCCTAATTCATGTTTAATGTAAATGCCATAAATAAGTAAATAAATATAAACTTTTAATGTTGAGCACCTGATTCTCAAAGTGAACATATTCCAAACACTATAATGAAAATAAAACGATTTTTTTTCTAACTTTGTTGTCTGGTGACTGTTTTTCTGATCATGCTGGCCCAGTATCCGATTCTGCTGTTATCTGTCCTCTTAACTCCATTTCTAGGGCTTCCTTTCCATTTATTTCTTTCCTTGCCTCCTTTCTTCTTCATTTCTGGTCCTCAGCTTCTGCCTATTTTCTTCATCCATGTGCAGTTTTTCTCCTCTCTTCCTTTTCCCTCATCTCATCTCCTCACTCTTCCCTCCCCTCCATCCATGTCCAGCATTTCTTATCTCTCCCCTCCTCTCCCCTGCCCTCCATGCACCCATAACCCAGTGAACCTCCTCTCCTCTGCCCTGCATGCACCCATACCCAGCGACCCTCCTTTCCCCTGCCCTCCATCCACCCATGTCCAGTGACCCTCCTCTCCCCTGCCCTGCATGCACCCATACCCAGCGACCCTTCTCTCCCCTCCATCCACCCAGGGCCGTGCCGATGCGGTAAGCGGGGTAAGCGCCGCAGGGGGGCGCCCACCTCTGGAGGGCGCCGCCGTGGTGCTTACTCTCGCCCCGCGCCGCCGAGGCCTTTAAATCTTTTACCTGGTCGCAGCAGCGTCAGTGAAAGCGCTGCCGACGTCTCCCTTCCCTTGCACTCATTGGTTCCCTCAGTGTCCCGCCTTCTAGAAGAAGGCGGACACTGAGGGAACCAAGAGCGCGAAGGGAGATGTCGGCAGCGCTCCGCTTTCACTGACGCTGCTGCGACCGGAAGTAAAAGATTTAAAGGCCCCAGGGTGCGGAGGAAAGAGCAGAGGCATAGGCGCCCCGTATAAGAGGCTTGGGGAGGCTAAGCCTCCCCAGCCCAACCATGACCTTTAAAACCGGCTCCGGTCCCCACCTGGCAGTGTTGACGGCGTCCCCTGTGCCTTTGAGCAGCTTACCGGCACACGCAGCACTTCTCTTGTTTCTCCTCTTCGTTGCCGTTGCCGTCGCGTCGTCCCACCCCCCCTTCACGCGATTTGCGAACCGCGCTGCCGCTTAGCACTGCTTAAAAAAAAAATTTACACGTCAGCAGGAACAGGCTGCTTCAGCCAATCCCAGGAGCCTTCCTTCAGCCCTTGGGCGGAACACGCTGAAGGAAGGCCCCTGGGATTGGCTGAAGCAGCCTGTTCCTGCTGATGTGTAATTTTTTTTTTAAGCAGTGCTAAGCGGTTCGCGAATCGCGTGAAGGGAGAGGACAATTTGCTGGAAATGGAGGGGAAGGGAGAGAGAGGAGGATTGCTGGTTATGGATGGAGGAGGGAAGGGCAGAGAGGGACAAGGATGGACATGGGGGCCCACGGAGAGGACAATTTGCTGGAAATGGAGGGGAGGGGAGAGAGGAGGATTGCTGGCTATGGATGGAGGAGGGAAGGGCAGAGGGGGACAAGGATGGACATGGGGGCCCACGGAGAGGACAATTTGCTGGAAATGGAGGGGAGGGGAGAGAGGAGGATTGCTGGCTATGGATGGAGGAGGGAAGGGCAGAGGGGGACAAGGATGGACATGGGGGCCCAGGGAGAGGACAATTTGCTGGAAATGGAGGGGAGGGGAGAGAGGAGGATTGCTGGCTATGGATGGAGGAGGGAAGGGCAGAGAGGGACAAGGATGGACATGGGGGCCCACGGAGAGGACAATTTGCTGGAAATGGAGGGGAGGGGAAAGAGGAGGATTGCTGGCTATGGATGGAGGAGGGAAGGGCAGAGGGGGACAAGGATGGACATGGGGGCCCAGGGAGAGGACAATTTGCTGGAAATGGAGGGGAGGGGAGAGAGGAGGATTGCTGGCTATGGATGGAGGAGGGAAGGGCAGAGGGGGACAAGGATGGACATGGGGGCCCACGGAGAGGACAATTTGCTGGAAATGGAGGGGAGGGGAGAGAGGAGGATTGCTGGCTATGGATGGAGGAGGGAAGGGCAGAGGGGGACAAGGATGGACAGGGGGGCCCAGGGAGAGGACAATTTGCTGGAAATGGAGGGGAGGGGAGAGAGGAGGATTGCTGGCTATGGATGGAGGAGGGAAGGGCAGAGGGGGACAAGGATGGACATGGGGGCCCAGGGAGAGGACAATTTGCTGGAAATGGAGGGGAGGGGAGAGAGGAGGATTGCTGGCTATGGATGGAGGAGGGAAGGGCAGAGAGGGACAAGGATGGACATGGGGGCCCACGGAGAGGACAATTTGCTGGAAATGGAGGGGAGGGGAGAGAGGAGGATTGCTGGCTATGGATGGAGGAGGGAAGGGCAGAGGGGGACAAGGATGGACATGGGGGCCCAGGGAGAGGACAATTTGCTGGAAATGGAGGGGAGGGGAGAGAGGAGGATTGCTGGCTATGGATGGAGGAGGGAAGGGCAGAGGGGGACAAGGATGGACATGGGGGCCCAGGGAGAGGACAATTTGCTGGAAATGGAGGGGAGGAGAGAGAGGAGGATTGCTGGCTATGGATGGAGGAGGGAAGGGCAGAGAGGGACAAGGATGGACATGGGGGCCCAAGGAGAGGACAAATTGCTGAAAATGGAGGGGAGGGGAGGAGGATTGCTGGCTATGGATGGAGGAGGGAAGGGCAGAGAGGGACAAGGATGGACATGGGGGCCCAGGGAGAGGACAATTTGCTGGAAATGGAGGGGAGGGGAGAGAGGAGGATTGCTGGCTATGGATGGAGGAGGGAAGGGCAGAGAGGGACAAGGATGGACATGGGGGCCCACGGAGAGGACAATTTGCTGGAAATGGAGGGGAGGGGAGAGAGGAGGATTGCTGGCTATGGATGGAGGAGGGAAGGGCAGAGGGGGACAAGGATGGACATGGGGGCCCAGGGAGAGGACAATTTGCTGGAAATGGAGGGGAGGGGAGAGAGGAGGATTGCTGGCTATGGATGGAGGAGGGAAGGGCAGAGGGGGACAAGGATGGACATGGGGGCCCAGGGAGAGGACAATTTGCTGGAAATGGAGGGGAGGAGAGAGAGGAGGATTGCTGGCTATGGATGGAGGAGGGAAGGGCAGAGAGGGACAAGGATGGACATGGGGGCCCAAGGAGAGGACAAATTGCTGAAAATGGAGGGGAGGGGAGGAGGATTGCTGGCTATGGATGGAGGAGGGAAGGGCAGAGAGGGACAAGGATGGACATGGGGGCCCAGGGAGAGGACAATTTGCTGGAAATGGAGGGGAGGGGAGAGAGGAGGATTGCTGGCTATGGATGGAGGAGGGAAGGGCAGAGAGGGACAAGGATGGACATGGGGGCCCAAGGAGAGGACAAATTACTGGAAATGGAGGGGAGGGGGAGGAGGATTGCTGGCTATGGATGGAGGAGGGAAGGGCAGAGACGGACAAGGATGGACATGGGGGCCCAAGGAGAGGACAAATTGCTGGAAATGGAGGGGAGGGGAGGAGGATTGCTGGCTATGGATGGAGGAGGGAAGGGCAGAGAGGGACAAGGATGGACATGGGGGCCCAGGGAGAGGACAATTTGCTGGAAATGGAGGGGAGGGGAGAGAGGAGGATTGCTGGCTATGGATGGAGGAGGGAAGGGCAGAGGGGGACAAGGATGGACATGGGGGCCCAGGGAGAGGACAATTTGCTGGAAATGGAGGGGAGAGGAGAGAGGAGGATTGCTGGCTATGGATGGAGGAGGGAAGGGCAGAGAGGGACAAGGATGGACATGGATGGGAGGACAGGACCCAGGGAGAGAGAAGAAATTGCTGGAAATGGATCTAGAGCAAGAAATGAAGAAGAAAGGAGGAAAGTAAAGAAATAAATGGAAAGGAAGCCCTGGAAATGGAGTTAAGAGGACAGATAGCAGCAGACTCAGATACTGGGCCAGCATGATCGGAAAAAGAAAGTCACCAGACAACAAAGGTAGAAAAAAATCATTTTATTTTCATTTTAGCGTTTGGAATATGTCTACTTTGAGAATTTACATCTGCTATCTTATTTTGCAATGTATAGCAATTTGTTTCTAAGAATATTGCTGACAATTCCTGTCAGTGTAGCAAGTGGTGAGCGATCATTTTCACCGGGGGGGGGGGGGCGCCAACTGATAGTCTGCAGGGGGGCGCCAGAGACCCTAGGCACGGCCCTGCATCCACCCATGCCCAGCGACTCCCTTCTTTCCCCTGCCACCCCCTCCCGAGTTGTTCAGCAAATTCTCCTCCCTCCCTCTGGATCCGGTCCCTCACCGACTCCTTGTCCTTCGAATTCTTCGGGGCAGGCAGTCTTGCCTGCCTGTTGCCAGTGCTGACTTTCCCCCGCTGCCGGATCGCGCTGAGATTTCAGCAGAAGTCTCGCGAGGTCGCCTCTGGAAGTCTCAGCAGCCATTTTTAAAGCGCGAACTGGCAGCAGGGGAGAGTCAGCACTGGCAGCGGGCAGGCAAGACTGCCTGCCCCGAAGAATTCGAAGGACAAGGAGTCGGTGAGGGACCGGATCCGGGAGGAGGGAGGGAGAAGAGCCAGAGCCGGCGATTCACATAGCCAGCCTTAATCTGCCTGCGTCGGAGCCTCTCCCTCAGATGTGTCCCACCTCCTCTAATGCAACTTCCTGTCTTATGCAGAGGTGGGACATGTCTGAGGGTGAGGCTCCGATGCAGGCAAATTTAGGCTGGCTATGTGAATCGCCGGCGTCGGAGGGAGACCGGTCACTGCAGCATTTGGCGCTTAGGCACCATCTGTTCTAAAGATCTGTTGGGGGAGTGACCGCTCCCCCTGCGCCCCACCTAGCTACGCTTCTGAAGCCATGTTTTATTGGTGTAACTGGAGATGCATAGTTTTAGGCACTAGGGTGTCAACTAAGCGTATTCTATATACTGTGCCTAAATCTAGGCGCTGCTTATAGAATACGCTTAGGCAGAAATGTTTTCTGTGTGGATTTTCTAGGTGCCATATATAGAATTCAACCCCCCCCCCCCCTTTGCACCTAACTTTGGGCACTCTCTCAAAGGCTGGTGTAAATGTTCGAGCCCAACTGATGGCAGTTAGGCGCACAAATGCAGATATTCTATAACATCGCACCTAAATTCTGGGAACACCTCTGGCCCGTCTATGCACCTCCCATGCCCACACCCCTTTGGAGATGTGCATTATCCCCTTGTTTACAAAGCCACGCTAGCGGCTGCCACGTGGCAATGCTGACACAGCCCATTCAAATTGAATGGGCTATGTTGGCATTACTGCACTGGCAGCCAATAGCGTGGCTTTGTAAACAGGGGTCTATGAAATTTAGGCATTCACTGAACTTTGAGCAACCTATACAGAATTCTGCAGTATTTCTTTTACATAGAATTCTTGAATAAGCTTAGCCAAGAACAATCATGTAAAACAACCCAGGGTGAAACTGCACATGTACTTTTACCCATTCCCAGAGAAGACACTTTAAAAAATTTTTATGTATTTATTATATTCATTTATCTTATTTATAGCCTTCTTTTATCCAAAGTGGGTAACGTGGAGGGGCATAATCGAAAGGGACGTCCAAGTTTTGTTGAGGATGTCCTCGCAAAACGTCCCGATGGAGGGGCGGGAAACCCGTATTATCGAAACAAAATGGACGTCCATCTTTGATTCGATAATATGGTGAGGGACATCCAGATCTTGAAATTTAGGTTGTCCCTAGAGATGGTCATCCCTAGACTTGGTCGTTTCTGATTTTCAGCGATAATGGAAACCAAGGACGTCCATCTCAGAAATGACCAAATGCAAGCCCTTTGGCTATGGGAGGAGCCAGCATTTGTAGTGCACTGGTCCCCCTGACATGCTAGGACACCAACTGGGCATCCTAGGGGGCACTGCTGTGGACTTCATAAATTGCTCCCATGTACATAGCTCCCTTACCTTGTGTGCTGAGCCCCCCAACCCCCCCCAACCCACTACCCACAACTGTACACCACTACCATAGCCCTTAAAGGTGAAGGGGGCACCTAGATGTGGGTATAGTGGGTTTGTGGTGGGTTTTGGAGGGCTCGCTGTTTCCTCCACAAACGTAAGAGGTAGGGGGGGATGGGCTGAGTCCGCCTGTCTGAAGTGCACTGCACCCATTAAAACTGCTCCAGGGACCTGCATACTGCTGTGATGGAGCTAAGTATGACATCTAAGGCTGGCATAGAGGCTGGAAAAAAATATTTTGAAAGATATTTTTTGAGGGTGGGATGGAGTTAGTGACAACTGGGGGAGTAAGGGGAGGTCATCCCCAATTATCTCCGGTGGTCATCTGGTCATTTCGGGCACCTTTTTGTGCCTTAGTCGTATGAAAAACACGACCAGGTAAAGTTGTCCAAGTGCTCGTCAGGGACGCCCTTTTTTTTCCATTATGGGTCGAGGACGTCCATGTGTTAGGCACGCCCAAGTCCCACCTTCACTACGCCTCCGACACGCCCCCTTGAACTTTGGCCGTCCCTGCAACGGAAAGCAGTTTGGGACATCCAAAATTGGCTTTCGATTATGCTGATTTGGACGACCCTGTGAGAAGGACGCCCATCTTCTGATTTGTGTCAAAAGATGGGTGTCCTTCTCTTTCGAAAATGAGCCCAAAATTTACATACATAAAAACATAAACAGTCAAAAAAATTGGACCCATAACAATCTGTCATTCTTCAAAAAAGACTTTTACAAAATAGTAAGTCTTTAAAAAAACGTTTAAATTGTTGAATATTTTCACAGGTTCTCAAATGTCCTGGTAAATAAAGCATTCCATAGTGATGGGCCAGTCATTGACAAGGCTCACAGTTTTGTCTCCACATAATGATTAGATTTTGGAGAAGGCAGACAGAGTTCCTGAGAAATATCAGGTCTTATCACTATTACTACTACTACTACTACTACTACTACTATTTAGCATTTCTATAGCGCTACAAAGCGTACGCAGCGCTGCACAAACATAGAAGAAAGACAGTCCCTGCTCAAAGAGCTTACAATCTAATAGACAAAAAATAAAGCAAGCAAATGAATTAATGTGTAGAGGAAAGAGGAGAAGAGGGTAGGTGGTGACGAATGGTTACAAGTCAAAAGCAATGTTAAAGAGGTGGGCTTTCAATCTAGATTTAAAAATGGTCAAGGATGGGGCAAGACATAGGGGCTCAGGAAGTCTATTCCAGGCGTAGGCTAAATGATAAAATGACCACTGGAGGGATTAAGGCATATATCAAGCTTACAGCATTCCATGACTTGAAATAGATTACTGTATTTATTTATTTATTGCATTTGTATCCCACATTATCCCACCTTTTTGCAGGCTCAATGTGGCTTACAGAGTGTTGTTATGATGCAGTCATTACATGATCTTAGATACAGTTGATAATAAGCAAAGGTAAGTAATTTAGATGTGGGTGCTAGGTAGGTGTTGTAGGAGGTGTTTTAGATGCATCTGAGTAATTTGGGGAATAGTTAGTGAGGATATCCTTAGTAGACTTTTTTGAAGAGATGTGTCTTCAAAGATTTGCGAAAGCTGGTTAGATTGTCCATATTTTTCAGGGTCATGGGTAGTGCGTTCCAGCTCTGTGTGCTTTTGTACTCAAAAGTAGTAGCGTATGACTGTTTGTATTTAATTCCTTTGCAGCTGTGTAGAAATACAATATTGCAACATTAACCTCAAATAAGGAAAATTACCAATATTTGGTCCACAATTATAGAGGAGTCAAATCAGGTAATTGATCAAATATATAAAAAAAAATTCAACACAAGGGTAGCAGCATGAACTAAGCAGAAACCTGCAGCCGGACGTGCTTCACTAAGACAAATCATCAGAACCCACTGACACATTAACCCCTTCCTTAGCGACAACAAATTCAACCAGTTGTCTAGGCTCAACAAAAAGAACATGCTTAGATTGGTATACAACACAATATTTAATTCCCCAGTGTCCTCAGCGAACACTGGGGAAGTAAGTGTGTGGGGGGGGGGGGGGGGGGGGGGGGGGAATCATGCCTTAATCTCTCCAGTGCTTATCTGGTCAATTAGGACACCTTTTTCTGCCTTAGTCATTATAAAAATAGGTCTAGACTAAAATGTTTAAACTGTAGCTTAGGATGTTTTGTTTTGTTCCATTATGGCAGAAAACGTCCAAGTCTTAGGAACACCCAAATCTTGCTCCCAACATGCCCTTGTGATGTGAACACACTGCCGTTGAACTGTATACCAAAACATTTTAAAAAATTGATTTTGAAAAAGTGATCGAACATATTGGCAAACAAAACGTCGAAATGCCAATTTATGCCACTTTTTAAACATTTTTCTCATTCAAAAATGAGTCCCTAGGAGTCACGGTGGTCTTATTTTAAAGGTTCCAGTGAAAGAGACATTCACATCCCTCTTTCTGACAATCAAGCTCACATGAGGGTTGTGATTTTAAAAATAAAGTACAAAAGATATGAATTATTATCATTGCACTTGATCCATTTCTGGTAGATGTATCAAATGCTCTTGATCCAAGGGCATTTGATCCATTTCTGGAAAATGTATCAAATGCTTGGCAGTAATCATTATCCTAGTCCCATCTGCATCTGCTGACAGAGTTTACAGAAATATGAGCAAAACTCAAGTTCAGGTTATAAAATTTAATTTAGTACAGTCAATGCTCAGTCCATTAAAACTGACTTATGCAGATAGCTCCAGATTCTATGTAGGTCACTCAGTTGGGCACACAAATTTAGGTGCGGAACCCAGATTCGCATGCAAGCTAATTAGTTAATGAGCCGTTAACAAACAATAATCGGTATTAATTGGCAGTCACGTGGGTTTTCGTGCGGATCTGCCCTGTGCCCTATTCTATAAAGTGCTTGCCCAAATTTTATAGAATGCAACTCAAAAGGGGGTGTGGCTATGGGAGGGGCATTGCCGGGTCAGAGGCATTTCCAGAAATTGGGGGAGATGTTATAGAATGGGGTCATTTGTGCAACCAACTGTTATTAGTTGCATGTCAGCATTTACACCAGGGGCTCTATTTACAAAGACGCGCTAGCGTTTTTAGCGCGCACTAAAAATGAGCGCTCTCTAACCATGCGGATGCCCATAATATTCCTATGGGCATCTACATGGTTAGTGCATGCTAAAAACGCTAGCGTGTCTTTGTAAAAAGGGCCCCAGGTTTCTGCAGACATAAGTGCCACACCCAAAGCAAAATCCACACTAACCCCTGGATTCTATATATAGCACCGTAATTTGTGCGTGGAAATCCAGGCATATTCTGTATTCTGCACACAACTTAATTGAACAAGCCAATCAGTGCTGATAATTGGTGACTTTACAAGCAATTATCGGCACTCATTGGCATAAATAGAATTTACAGGCACCACTTGCTAGGCGTGTTCTATAAAGTGATTCGCGTAAATTCTAAGAAGTGGATGTGAAAAGGAGGCATGGCCATGGGTGTGGAATGGACAGTTCGTGGGTGTTCCTAAAAACTATTGCTGGGGTTTACTAAGCCTCTAGTGTGGCCAGCTGTGTGCTAGTGTCGACACAGTCCATTCACTTTGAACGAGCTGTGTCGTCAAAGCCGTGCGGAAGCTGCTAGTGCGGCTTAGTAAACAGACCTCTATGCACGCTGTTATAGAATATGCCCAATCCACGCAGAAATTAGGTGTGGACATTTATGCCAAGTTTTACTTGGCGTAAATGACTGCGCCTAAATGAAGTCACCAAACCAAGCGCTTCGGTGTATTCTGTAAACTGCGCCTAACTTAGGATTATGCTATAAACTGTGCCTAACTTTACATGATGTTTATAGGATACACCTATGTGCATTATTTTTAGGTGCTGATTTTTCAGTGCCATATATTGAATCTAGTCCTAAGCTACTATTCTGTAAAGGGCACTCCGTACAGAGCACTCTTTGGAAGATACTAGTTTAGAGCACATCTTTCCTCACGCCTAACTTTAGACAGTGTTTATAAAATTCTCCCCATAACATACATCTTTATCACAGGCCTTTTAGAGGAGACATAAAAGAGAATTAAGCCACATTTTTCTGTCAAAAATCATTATTGGACATGAAGACTTTAACTGTGTCCTCTGAAAAATGGGTCCTATTTATTACTATGCAATATGATACTTATTATTGGTTTGAACAGCAATGCACCAGTAGGAATGTATCTTCTGATACCACTGCAGGAATTTCATCCCAACCGTGATATCAGAAATCAAGTTCCTCTTGCAGGTGCACATATCTGAAAGACAGATTGACGGTGCCTGAGACTGAGAGGATGTGCAATATGAAGGAGGGATGCTGATAATTCCTTGCCACCCAACCCCACTTGGGAAAATAAGTGTTAGAACTACAGCCAAAGCAAAAGGATTAAACATCCATAGGAAATAATAAAGAATCTAAGAAACCTGGGCTAGTCGAGACGGATTTTTAAAACCAGATGTTATTTACCATTGCAGAGAGTCTTGCTTCTCTTCTACAGTACACCTGTTTAAACAGATGTACCTTGGAGGAAAAGAAAGGCATTCAAATATTTGAAAGACGTTAATACAGAGAAAGCAATCTGTTTCAAGAGAAAGAATCATAAAATCCTTAGTTGTTGAAACGGAGAAAGCAGAACATAAGACCTAATGGGACAAGTTGAAGTACTCATAGCTCTGCACTCCAGGGGCGTAGCCATACCTCAATGGGAGGGGGGGCCAGAGCCCAAAGTTGGGGGGGGGGGCACATTTTGGCCTGCCCCCACCACCGCCGCCACTGAATGATGGTACTTTGGCTGGAGGGTCCCCAATCGCCGCCAGCTGAAGCGTTTGTCCCTTGCTGGTCTCACATTGCCTGCCCTGCTCTGTTCTCAGTCGAGCTGTGCACACTTGTTTTAATAAAACTGAGCATGAGCGAAGTGTCACGCATACTCAATTTCACTAAAACGAGCGTGCATGGTGAGACTGAGAAAATCAGGGTAGGCAATGTGGTGAGACCAGCGCGGGACAAACGCTTCAGCTGGCGGGGTTTGGGAACTCCCGCCAGCCAAACCGGGAGACCCAGAGCCAGTTTTGGGGGGGGGGGGGGGGGGGCTCAGACCCCCATAGCTATGCCACTGCTGTACTCACCTGATTCAACAATACGTGTTGGAGTTGCCAGAGTGCATGACAAGGTGGTAGAGATGGGCACAGAAGAACTACTTGGTGTGTTTTAGGAAAGATTCAGACTTTTCCGATTTGGATGCATTTTTCACCTTGTTTCAAATATTTGGTTTAATAAAATTTTAAAAAGTGCATCGGAATTTTCAAATGTATGTAAATTGTGTGCTAACTCAGTGGTTAATGTACACAGTCTGCCAGCTGGGTCCAGCTGGCGGCCTAAAGTTGTGATGCTTTGGACCTGGTAGGGGGAGGGGAGAGGGAAGGAGAAAAGGAGAAGGAGAGATGCAGGATCTGGTGGAGGGGAAACGGTAGGGACAGACAGACTGGTGGCATAAGCCTAGGTAACAGGGGCATTCAAGAGAGACACAGATTAGTGGGGATGAATGTCATTGGCACACATTGGTCAGTGTCATGGCTCCATGTGGGAGGATATTCGCTAGCTCTCCTTCAACTCTTTTTGACTCAAAGCAACCCCAACTTAAAACTTAACAACCTTTATTATAAATAGGGATGATTGTGCTGGGTCAATGATCCAGAACCATTTTGACTGCCCGCCAGACACTCACATACAATCTAACAAAATGAGTGAACTATTAAGTTACCCAAGATACTTTGATCATTGTACCCATATTTCATACAGGGCAGGGATATGCCGCAGGAACCCCAAGTCTGCCTAGAGTTGGAGGAGGCACTTGCTGGAGGGCTCTGGGATTCGCTCCCAAATTTCTGCTTTGAGTCCCAACATGTCTAACACAGTGGCATAGCCATGGGTGGGCCAGGGCCCATCCACTTTGAGCTCAGGCCCACTTAAAATCAGTGCTCCATTGATGTGGCTAGCGGGAATCCACAAGACTCACCAGCCGAAGACCTTCCTGCATAAGGAACACTTTTACCCTATGCAGGTGGCAGCAGTGTCCCAGAGCCATTGCCACCCCACCTCTCATTCATACTCTGTTTATGTGCATGCACGAAAGCTAGCCCTGTCAGCAGCTCGGGGACACTGCCACCAGCTGCATAGGGTGTACTTGTTCCTTCAGCTGGAGGAGCTTGTGAATCCCTGCCAGCTCAAGTATTTCTTTTGGATTGGGAGGCATGAGCATGACGAGGAGGGTGAGGGAAGAGATACATTTTTAGGCCCACCCTCTGAGCTCGGGCCCACCCTAACTGACCGCCACTAGTCTAACACTCGAGAAGAAAGCAAGTCAGTGTAGCCCTAGGAGTCAGTATACCCTTGCTGCAGCAGGGAAGAAACAGCTGGGATAATCATAGCCCTGAGTTCCACTGTATCTCTGCTGCCCAAAGGAAGAAGAGAAGACTGGAAAAAGGGGACAGCAGTGGCAAAAATATGTTAGCCAAAGCCTGTTGTAGACGGTGGGTAGTGGGGACAGGCCAGGAGGTCGGGTTAGGTGGAAGACAGAGTAAAAGGATGTGCCCATATGACTAAAGGAGGAGTTAGAGAGAAGTTTGGTGCGCCTCACAGTCTCTGACCTGAAAATCAGCACTGCCTATAAGCTTAATTTTCAGTTTAACCCTTTCAGATGTCCCTGGCACTCCTTGCATTCTGCAGGGTGCAGGATATCAGAATTGGGGGCGGCTGAGATCAAATCACCTATTAGACTACTTGTCACAGAACTAACCAGACCATAATACACAGTTCAAGAGATGATGCTGAGGTTGAGAATGTGCCATTTGTCTTACATACCTGCATAACAAGGTCCTCTTGCCACCATTGTTATCTCTTTCTGTTGCTTGCAAGCTGCTTGCCTAAGGAAACATTCATTTTGGTAAGTGTCTCCATTTGATCCACACACAGGAATGTAATTGGTGTGACACTGAAAAAAGGCAAGGAATAGGATTAGCATCCCCCTCTCAATCAGGAATTAGATTTACATGCTTCACTAAAGACAAGCACAGCGGAAAAAGGCACAAATGTCAACAAGGGAAAACAGCTCTGGCTCAGCAGAAGTTGAGACTTTCAATTCAGGAGTTCAATAAACATGTTCTTTTACATCAGTTGAAAGAATGGGTTGAGGACTGGGGGGCATGCAATGAAGCTACTAAGTAGTAAACTTAAAACAAACTGGAGAAAATATTTCTTCACTGAATGTGTAATTAAACTCTGGAATTCGTTGCCAGAGAACGTGGTAAATGTAGTTAGCTTAGCAGGGTTTAAAAAGGGTTTGGATAATTTCCTAAAAGAAAAGTCCATAAGCCATTATTAAGATGGACTTGGGAAAATCAACTGCATATTTCTAGAATAAGCAGCATAAAATTTGTTTTACTGTTCTGGGACCTTGCCAGGTACTTGTGACCTGGTTTAGCCACTTTTGGAAACAGGATACTGGGCTTGTTGGACCTTTAGTCTGTCCCTGTGTGGCACGCTTATATTCTTAAGTGATTATTTTGCAACTTACATATGTTAAATGCTACCACTTACAAGTTAAAAGCTGGACATTGAAGGGGAACCACTTAAGAAATCAAGCAACAAAACCAACATTTCAGAATTTCATGGTGGTTCTCAGTACCAGAAAGGCTAGCATGATTTCCCTTTCCCCATCACTCCTCCAGCACTTGCACTTGTCTTGGAGCAGGTGAAAATGATAAGTCTAGATTTAATGAATCAGAAGTGCATTTTTTTCTTGCAAAATAGGAAATACATGCATTCTTCTAATGCCCATCCAAACCACACCCAAAACACAACCCTTGGAAAGCTGTGCATGCTATGGATATACTTGTTTAAGTGTCAGCTCACTATTTACACAGACAAATGATGTGCAAGCCTTCTAAAATGACCTCTGATATGTAGTAAACTGTGATTTCTTCTTGACAATAATGCAATAAAGTCTCCCTTTCATCAAACACCTCTTAGGCAACTGTATAGAATTTTAATGCTGAGTACTTTAGATTTAATAGCAGGAAGTCTTGACCTGCAGATTCCAAAGGGTAAGTTAAGGACCATGAAGTTCATTTGATATTTCTGTTTTCTTTTCATGACTACTCCATTAAGATAAGAGAAAAATGGGTTCACTGTTGCCCCATTATCTTCACTCCCAAGTGAAGTGCGCAGCACATCCTGATGCAGATAGATTGTCTGGAACATAGGTAGGAGATGTGTTAATATCTATGCCTGTATGATCTGCATTGATCTCAAACGTTTAAGGGCCCAGATGTGTTTAAGGGACCCTCTTATTCTGTGACCCAAGAAGGAATGCTTATTACAGTGTTTCTCAGTCCTCTCATGGAGGTGCACCTAACCAGTTGGGTCTTCTGGATTACCACAATAAAAATTTTCACTAGAGATATTTGCATATTGTAAGCCTCTGCTATGTGCAAACTTAACTCATGTATATTCATTATGGTGATCCTAAACACCTGACTGGCATGGTGTAGCTCCAGGAGAGGGTTAAGAAGCACTGGCTTAGTAAACATAGTCCTTAGTGGATAAATAGGTTGCTGTCCTCTTATTGATGTCCTCTGCCTTATGCAGCTCAGTTATGCTGCTGCCGTGGCTTGCTAATGCACTCTTCTACATGCCTTTTAAATCAATGGACTGTGTCAGTACAGCTTGTTGAATAGAATGCACACATGTATGGCTCAAAGCAATGTTGGAACTCATAAAGATCTGAAAGAGCAAATTAGAGTACGTTTCAGCAAACAAAGGACTGTCTTTGTATATTCAGTAAATAGCACTTAACTGATTGTTCTCACTTTATTTTCCCTGCAAGGCCTTTCTCTGCCTACTTTCCATCTGGTACTGTTCACATTGCTGTCATGCAGCCCTTCAATGTTTTCTCATCTTTCAATTTTACTATCCATTTCCATGTCTGTATGCAATGTCAGTCCAGGCTGTATCCCAATACAGTCTGGCTCTGTTTCCATGAGAGTAAGATCCAGAAAATGAGAACTGGATTCAAATCTCATGAACATATGGAGCTGTAAACCAGGTTCCCTGGACTCCAAGGGGTTACACAGAATGACTAGTTTTTAGCTCCGTGTCTTGGTCATGAGAAAAGAGGAGGCAAAAGGGCCCCAGGGTTCTCACTGGGTGACTCTAGCAAAAATACCTTCACTTCATCCCAATTCACAAATAATGTGTGCTTTTTACATAAAACTTCACCTTTATTTTGGTGAAATTCCCAATTTTTTAATTGTACAGAAACAGGAAACTCAACAAAGAAAACCAACGGGTGTTAATGTAAAGTCCTCTTTAATGTTTCTTGTTAAGATCAGCAAAAACAATGTCTGTTCATGTAGTCCACCAGATCACCCTGGGGTCTGTCTTCTCACAACTGAGGCCTCCTCTCCTTCTCCTGGCTGTGAGTCCTGGACTGGTACCCCAAATATCTAGTTCTTTCTCACAAAGACTCTCCCAAATACAAAACACAGGCATTTTGTGAAAACATGAGAAGGCGTTCTCTGCTGAGGAACATGTAAAAGGTAGTGGGGGTGCAAATGGAGAAACAATTCCCTCTTCAATGACCAAAAGGTAAAGTTTTCAGAGCCCAATACCCAATCAGCTAGATGCCGCAGCAAACATGCCAAATTATAAAGCTGCAAATTGGGAAGCCCTAAACCCCCTTGCATCCAGATCCCATACAAATATTCTAACTTGTTTAGAATTTTTACTCCCCCCCCCCCCAACAAAAATGGATGAGAGCCAGTCAAAGAAGTCTATAATCCTGTTGCAAGATACATCTCCCAAGTCAAAGGATCCAAAGTAAGTGTAAAGAATAATGGAAATAGCAGACAACCCTGCCGGGTACCACTAAGCACCGTAAATGTCTCTGAAACCTGCCCATTAACCATAACTCTAGCTGTTGGATCTCTATACAAGGTCCTGAATCACTTGTTCAAAGAAGACCTCAATACCTTAAACACGCATTACAGTGATTAAGAAGCCCCAGTTAACCCTGTCAAATACTTTTTTGGCATCAAAGCTGATAAGCAAAGTCGGAAGACAGGTCTGCTGGACATGATCCAAAGTAGCCAAAATAGCACAGATATTTTTAACAGCCTGTCTCCCCCATATGAAACCTACCTGGGGATCCGCTATTACCGACAGTAACAGTCGGCCTAAACAATTGGCCAAGATGGTTGCTAATAGTTTTGCCTCATACCCGATAAATGAAATAGGCCTATGAGATTCGGGATAACTAGGATCTTTCCCTGTCTTAGGGAATACTATTATCTCCGGAATCCGCAATGAGGCTGGCAGGATTGGATCCCATATTAAACAAGGCTACCAAAAGATGTTGGATATCTGCTAATAACAATTTATAAAATTCAGCTCTGTAACCATCAGGCTCCGGTGCTTTATAAAGGGCACTCCTTCCCACTACCCGTACAATTTCATTGATGTTGATTGGTCTATTGATCCCAGCAGATTGAGCAGCTGAAAGCCTAGGAAAGTCCATGCTACTGAAATAGACATCTGGGTCTAATGTTTGCATAAGATCAGGAGTATACAGCTTCTCATAATAAATCTTAAATATTTGGGCAATATCACTATCAGAATGAGTCAGGCAACCCAAGGGATGGTGTAATGTTAAAACCCTCTGATAACCCCTTTTCTGCTGCACCAAGCAAGCCAGCAGTTTCTCACCCTTGTTGCCATGTTTGTAGAGCTGGCATTGGTAGTATATGGCCGATTTCTTGGCTCACTGGTGCAGCAATTCGTTAAGTGCAAGCTGGGTGGCTAATAATTGCTCCCTATCCTCAACCCACAGTATCATACCATATTGCTGGCGATAGTATACTAGTTATTTTTCCATACGTAAGATGGCCACATCTCTATGTTCCTTTTTTATGCTACTAAAGGCGATAATGTCACCTTATAAAACACCTTCGCTATCTCCCAATACAATACTGGGTTATTACTACGCTGACAATTAAATGCCTTATAATCTGCCGTGAAGATAGACCAAAAACACTGTATCCTGATAAAGATCAATGGGAAGGCCCATCTTCTAAAGTAATAACCAGAACTCCCTCCCCCTAACTCCACCAAACGGGGCATGGTCCGATACCATGTTGGGGACAACTGTAGCCACCTGGACCCATGAGAATAGCTCTTCTGCAACTAAGATATAATCTATTTGTGATTGGGTTTGGTGCACCCTAGAAAGGTAAGTAAAATCCCTCTCACCTGGATGTAAAACCCGCCAAACATCCACCATTCCCAATACTTCACAAGGTAATGGAATCCCTCTGGTTCTACCACAGCAGGCATACTGCAAGGGATTGGATTTATGTAACTCAGGGTCAGCCACCACATTAAAGTCCCCTCCAAGAATGACCGGGGACCCATCGAAGATTGAATTAGATGAATAATTTTACTAAAGAATTTTTTATCATACATATTGGGAGCGTAAGCATTACACAGCACAAATGGAGACTCATCGATCACTACCTGCACAATGATATTGTGACTCGCCAGGTCCACCTCCATCAATTTTTTCTCAACTTGGAATTTTTAATGAAAAAGAATAATAACCCCAACTTTCTTCCCCTGTGCAGGAGCTTCAATATAATCCTCAACCCACCAGGTGTGTAGTTTCTGATGTTCAGCGAAGGTAAGATGTGTTTCTTGTAATATAGTTATGGAAGCACCCATACGGTGTAAACTGTGTAAGTTCTTTTTCCTTTTAATAGGGGAAGTAATACCCCCCACATAACAGGAATAAACCTTCCATCCCATCATGTAATTGCGCCCATATATATACTGCTCAATTCCCGGCTTGTTCAAGGGAATGTTGTCCCATCCCACAACATCCCGAATTGTATTGTCCTCTCTCTTCTAAACAGAACCAAACCCCACGTCCAACAAAGAGAAGGCCTACCAAAAACCCCAACCCCCCCTTCTATTTTCAAATTCCCCGATCCCTTCCCCATCTGACTACCCACCTCCCCTTTCCCACCCTCCCACCCCTGACCCCTCAGACCCAAACACCTTCTAGAGATTGTGTACATTGCCCTCCTAATAGTGCAAGTACCTATCCCCCAAACCCCATTACTATACCCCCGCTTACCTCAGCGAGAAGCTACATATATTCCTGACAGAAAGAGAGGAGATGGGGCAATCCGCCAAATTAGAAAAATAAGCATTGAGCCTGGAGCCACCTACCATACCTCTAAGAAATATAAGGTGCCTAACAGAGCCTGTAAAACCCCACACATGATTCCCCCAACTGTGGTGAGGATCATAATTTAAAATCACAATCAACAGTTACCCGGAGATAAATTGTCAAGTCTCAGCTCTACCTCCACCATTATATAGTCCATGGAAGCAGATTAGCGTCCTCCAATTATCACATAAAGCCACACCATGGCCCAAAGTCTTGTCTCCTCCCCTTCAAGATTAGAGAAAAAAAAAGGAAAAAGGGGGGATGGGAGGGGAAAGGGAAGAGGGGATTAACATCGTAGATGCCCACATCTGCCAACCGCATCCACATATAAATACATATATGTCATTTATGTCCCAGCCCCCTCAAGATAATCAAAATCAGTATAAAGGTCCAAATTGCAGACACCCCTCTTGAGGAATATCTCTGGCATCCATCCATTAACTGAGTCACGGAAAGCTTCCAACACTCCCAGGGACCCCCTAAAAAGACTTCTGAACCATGAAGTACTAGAGGGCATACTAGAGGGTTAGACTGTTGTCATTACTACGTGCCTTACTAAATTAAGCACTATGGGGCCCTTTTACTAAGGCGCACCGAAAAATGGCCTGCACTGGTGTATGCGCATGTTTTAGATGCGCACAGGTCAATTTTTCAGCGCACCTGTAAAAAAGGCCTTTTTTTGAGGCTGAAAATGGACGTGCGGTAAAATTAAAACCGGTGCACATCCATTTTCGGCATGAGACCTTACCACTACCCATTGACTTAGCAATAAGGTCTCACACATTAGCCGGATGGTAATCGTCAGCACACGTACATTACCAATTACTGCTTGGTAAGTGCCACGTGGTAGAAAATTTCTACCACGTGTTCTGGATGCGTGTCAAAAATGGAATTACCGCATGCCTTAATAAAAGGACCCTATGTCCTTGGGGCATCAGAATATCTAAACACTGGGACATAGAGCCCCGGAACATCCCTAAAAAACAAAAAGAACCCTCAAAGGGGAGAATTATTTATGATGCAGTCTGTACTAAGCTCGCTGTTGCTCAATTTATGTCCAAATCCAAAACAAAATTCATATTCATCAAGCGTTCATCAAGCACTAACCAGCCTGATGCTGCAGGTACCATAGCTGCCCCCAAAATCACCATGGGTCCTGCAACCCCTGAGAGGAGAGGGCTGCGGTAAGGACTTCAAGAATGTGTTCGCCTCCCCTGGGTGGGTAAAATAATGGGTCCGACCCTAATGGGTCACATGTAGTGTGATCAGCGAAGTACATATAGGTGCAAAAGCTTTCCTCCGTTTTTGGACTTGTAAGGAATAGTCCTGAAAACATAGAATCTTATAGTTTTGATGCATTAAGGTGGCTCCTCCTCGAATGGTATGCAGTATAAGCTGTTTATGAGAGTAATTTAAAATCCATATTACTACTCTTAGTTTAACCCTCGGAGAATGCACCAGTCCCAGCCTATGGGCCCTCTTGACCCGGACATGTTGTAGTTAAGCTTCCAGGTGCAGGGCTGACAGCAGCCATGTTTCCAAGAATCTCACAAAGCCATGTTCCTCAATGGACACTGGCAGACCAACGAGGTGCAAATTATTACATCTCGAACGATTCTCCAAATTGTCCACCTTACTCTCTAGGTCAGCTACCCATTTTTGCAGGCACTCCTGCTCCGTGGATATAGTCTGTGTCTGATCTTCCAGCGTTGAAGCATCATCCAATTGCTGAAACAGAGGCAAAACGGAAACCTCTGCACTCACTCAAGGGACCTTCTGGAGTAGCTAGCAACTTCCACTAAGCTCCCATTGGCAAGCCTCCAGGACTATCTGGCAGGTGTTGTGGCAGAGGCATCCTCATATCCGGGGTCAATGAAATTTCAAAGCTGAAGCCTGAGGCCGATCCACCCGGCAAGGCGTTTGGGCAGCCAGTGACTCATGGTATTTGATGGCCACAGGTCTCCATGAGAAACAAAGGAATCCATATGTCTAGAGACCAGAGTAGAAGGAGTTGTTGAGGGTTCAGAGGGATAAACTCTCACTTGGCCCTTCTTCTTCACCATAGGTAATCAATGGGAAGAACCCTCTATCTCCTTTTTAAATGTTAGCACCAGCACCCTGGTTCCATCCCAGTTAAGGTGGAGTCCATCTTTTTGGAACAGGCTCCCCATTTCACAGAATATTACCCCGTTCTTATCAAATCTAAATCCCTCATTCCTGCACCATCATCTCAACCACACATTGAGACTTCAGAGCTCTGCCTGTCTTTTGTGTAATGGGAAGCATTTCTGAAAATCCTACTCTGAAGGATCTGAATTTTAGCTTTCTATCTAAGATCCTAAATTTGACTTCCAGAACCTCCCTCCCACATTTTCCTATGTCATTGGTATCCATTCCACATGTACCAAGACAGCTGGCTCCTCCCCGCATTATCTAAAATTCTATCTAGGTGATGTGTAAGGAAAGCAAATGACCTGGCGATCCTCACGTCCACCAGCCACCCAGGTATCTACATGCCTAATGATCGAATCACCAACTACAACAGCTCTCCTAACTCTTCCTTCCTGGGCAGGAGCTCCTGGAGACACATCCTCAGTGCGAGAGGAATTGCATCATCTCCTTATGGGCATGTCCTGGCTACAGGATTACTTCCTACTTCACCAGGGTGATGCTCTCCTTTTAGGAGACCTCCCTCCTCCAAGGTTGCACAGGGGCTGCAAGACTGAAGGTGGGACTTCTCTACAACATCCCTGTAGGCCTCCTCTATGTACCTCTCTGTCTCCCACAATTCCTCCAAGTCTGCTACTCTAGCCTCAAGAGAACGGACTCATTCTCTGAGAGCTAGGAGCTCTTTGCATCAAACACACACATATAACCTCTCGCCAACTGGGAGGTAATTATACATGTGACGGTGCAAAAGACTGAATAGCACCCCTCTTGCTGCTGGACTTTTGTCTGCATTGTAGTCAATTAAACAGCTAATTAACTATGTATTCCTGACTTAAACATGTGTTTTCAGATACTTTCTGAACTGCAAATACATACATTATTCAACTTGAATCCTTTGGAAGCTCTGGCTGAATCTTTGCTGGTTACTGCAGCTTTCGTTCTCTCTGTTCACATCTAAAACTTTGCATTCCTCCATTTTCCTTGTTGTTGCACTAAGGCTGGTCAGGTCAAGCTGGCCTATGAAACTGCCCTCTTTTTATAAAGCTTAGCTGGCTACAATAAGAGGTGGCTTCTTGCTTCCTAGCAGCTTGGAAGCCATTAAGGATCCCTGACCTTCTACTCCAGGTTGGCAGCCTGTTCCTACATAAGAAACAAAAAGCCTGCAGGCTCCTAAAAAGAAGGATCTTTATAGTTCCCTTCAAAACATGAGAATACCCTCTGGCCATGATGGACACCTAGGCCCATCCTCCATTATATCACCTTAAACACATACAGAGATTAGTAGCAGGCTCCAGACCCTTCCTCCAAAATGTATTTAGAGGTGCAAGTGGTGCCCATCTAAACAGTTAAGAAAGCATCTCTGCTAGTGTCTTCTTACACACCCTCCGACAGTCTGAGCCCTATGGGGACCTTCTGCAGTTGATGGACCAGAATATACTGTACATATCTTGGTGGTGCAGTACTTCCAGTGCTATTCTTTGACTGGGCATTAGGTGGAGTTGTGAAAACAGTATCTTGCGTTCCTTCACTCTAGAAACTGTTGATTTTTGACCTGTGGTTCTGCAGGGCCATTGCTATAGTTAGTTTTACATCCTAAACTTTTTGTTTTACATCCTAAACTTTTAAGCAATGTGGTTCAAAATACTAGATCAAAGTAAAATAAAAGGGCAAATTAATTGTATGTTTTAATTCTTAAGTATAAGTACAGTGAAGATCATACTGAAAATTTACTTTAGTGAAAATAGAAGCATAATACTTTTTGAGTAAAAGTACCACAACTACAATGAATGCAACTACTGTTAACGTTTTTATTCCAAGAAGTTTATGTTCTACAATTCAATCCACATTGCTTTTAGTAAAACTAAATATTGAAAATGACTGTCACTCATGTGGGTGTGCTTGTGAGATGTTTTTCAGCCATAATGGAACAAAACAAAACTAAAACTAAGACGTTTTGAGCTAGACCTGTTTTTATAACAAATAAGGCACAAAAAGGTGCCCTAAATGACCAGATGACCACTGGAGGGAATCAGGGATGACCCTTCAGTGGTCACTGGTCCCCTCCCACCCACCTGGAGTAGTGTAATGGTCGGTGAAGTGCACTATGGAGTGGGGGACTCAGGTCCCTATCTCCCTCTACCTGTCACATTTATAGTGGAACCTGTGGCCCCTCCCAAAGTCACCAAAACCCTACTATATCCACATATAGCTGCCCCTTTCACCCATAAGGGCTATTGTAGTGGTGTACAGTGGGGGGCAGTAGGTTCTAGGTGGGCTTTGGAGGACTCAGGGGACAAGATAAGGGAGCAAAGGAGAGATTTGTACCTGGAACCATTTTTATGAAGTTCACAGACGTATCCCCTAGGGTGCCCCATAGCTCTCCTGAGATGTCTGGGGGACCAGTCTTCAAAAAACGCTGGCTCATCCTATATCCAAATGACTTGATTTTCTATGTTTTGTACTTATTCATTTTTTTTTTTTTTACAAAAATGGCACAAAAAACAAAACGCCCAAAGCACAAAACCTTGGTCGATACAGTATTTTAAAAAAAAAAAAAAAATAGGTGTTTTTCTTTTTTGAAAATGACCCTCTTTCCTGTTTGGATTTTGGATCTTTTGTGCAAAACGTCCAAAGTCGGACATATACATCATATCGAAAATGCCCTTCCATGTAACTTTGTTAATTCTAAGTGCTTTGAAAATACACCCCTAAGCTACTAAGCAAAGGAATTCCCTCCTAAAGTCAATTAGGCATGTTTCTATTACCTAAAATTTTGTAAATTGTTGAAAGCATTTTTATTTAGTGAATTCCTGACCACTGTAATTCTCTTAGCTAGTTTGTTATTTTCAAATGAGTCATTCTGCTGCTATGATTTTATACCTCTTATTGTCTTTTCCTTTTGTTTAATGCTTATGGTACTTTGCTTAAAGTTTGATGTAAGCCACATTGAACCCAAGCTTGTTTGGGATAATGTGCGGTATAAATGCTTTACTCAGTACATTTTTTCTAGCAAAAAAGATGCCGGTACTCAAATGTCAGGCCATCCTTCAGGGGTGGGGTGATGACTGAGGGGCCCGCCCCACAATAGCCAGGCCCCTTGTAATCAGTCACAAAATCTATGACAAGGCAGAATTGATGTGTAGAGCCTGAGCTCTTTCATTAAAACTTGGGACCATGGGTCAATTTTAGCAGATAATAGAAAAGGTGCCGGTACTCAGTACCCCCAAGTACCCCCTCAAAAAAAGCCCTGCTTTTACTTAGTTTCCATACAACACTGCTTTTAAGTGTGTTTCATTTTATTTTGCACTACATTAAAAGTATAGAAATTGCAATTTTCAACAATAAGAATCAGCTTGCAGTTATAACAAATAACTTGCATCTCTCTGCAGTTTCTTATAAAATTCTGCAGGCAACATTAACAGTTAAGGCAATATTTTTGAAGTTCGGGAGGGCAATATTCTAGTTCATTGCAATACACTTGGGGTTTTTGAAAACGTGTGCAGTTCCCATGGCTACAGCTCTAAGTCTTCTATCAACTGCTCCTGAGGGTCAGGGGTTGGAACCCTGGTGAAACTGGCAGCCATACAAAGGAGAACTCCCTTAGGAAAGAAGAAGCAGGAGTCACTCATCCTAACTTTATGACAAGTAGCAACAGAAACCTACCCAGCTTCCACAATACCATGGCTACTGATGTTATCATGAATCTGAGACTAACATCTTTGAGGGAAAGCCATCGCTTATCCCTGAGGTAAGTCGCATGAAATCTTGCTACTTTTTGGGACTCTGCCAGGTACTTTTATCTTGGCACTCCTCATCTTTACTGTCTTCCAGTCCTTTAATTAAAGGTATTGATCTCCCTCTGAAAGACACTGTAAAAGTCTGTCCCTCAAATTTCATTGGTAGTTCAAAATGCTTTCTTACATTGAGGCCTATTTGCTGAGTTCATTCTCTCCTGGATCTCCGTTTTCTGCACTTGTTATGACAATATAAGACTACTGCAATTCTCTTTATCAAGGACTCCCTTCTACTTAGTTATGAAGACTCAACTTATCCAAAACTTCTGAGTTAAATTACTCCTGGCTAAGAAAAACTTTGGCTATGGAGCTCATTTTCAAAAGAGAAAAATGTCCAAAAAGTGGCATAAATCTGCATTTAGATGTTTTTCTCACAAAAACATCCAAATAGGCATTTCAAAACCAGTTTTTAGGTGTTTTTCTATGAAGTCCATCAGAAGTGCATTTAGATCACAAGGGGGTGTGTCAGGGGTGTATGAAGGGTGGGATTTGAGCATTCCTAACACTTGGACGTTTTCAGCCATAATGGAATAAAAACCGTCCAGGACTAAAACTAAGATGTTTTGAGCTAGACCTATTTTTATTACAAATAAGGCACAAAAAGGTGCCCTAAATGACTAGATGACCATTAGCGGGAATCAGTTTTGATGTCTCCTTACTCCCCAGTGGTCACTAATCCCCTCCCACCCCCAAAAATGTGATTTAAAACATTACTTGCCAACCTCTATGCCAGCATCAGATGTTATACTCAGGTCCATTAGAGCAGCATGCAGGTACCTCGATTAGTCTAGTAGTGGATGCAGTGCACTGCAGACAGGTGAACCCAGGCCCATACCTCCCCCTACCAGTTACACTTGTGGAGGAAACTGTGAGCCCTCCAAAACTCACCAGAAACCCACTGTACCCACATAAAGATGTCCCCTTCTCCCATAAGGGCAATGGTAGTGGTGTACAGCTGAGAGTAGTGGGTTTTGGGGGGCTCAGCAGACAAGATAAGGGAGCAGTGGTGAGATGTGTTCCTGGAAGCATTTTATGAAGTCCACTGCAGTACCCCCTAGTGTGCCCTGTTGCTTTTCTGGGTTGTCTGGGGGACCAGTCTACTAATAATGCTGGCTTCTCATCCCAGTGGCTTGATTTTGTGAATTTTGCACTTGGACTGGGGTTTTTTTTTTCCGAAAATGGACCAAAAAACAAAACGTCCAAATCACAAAACCTATGTTCAAAACAGTATTTTTGAAAAAAAAGATAAACGTTTTTGTTTTTGAAAATGACATTCTTTCCTATTCAGATTTTGAAGTCAGATTAGATGTCATATCGAAATGCTTCACCAAGTTTCTCCTCTTCTGCAAACTGAATGCTAACTTTCTATTTCCTATTGAATTCCATCTAAATTTCACAATTCAGGTTACAGTTTCTGGGCCTCTGTTATTTTTCTTTTCTTCTTCCACATACTCCAAAACATGCACTCCATTCCTCTCAACATAATTTCCAGTTGTTCCCTCTCACAGACTAATTAGATTGGACTTTACTAAGGATTCATGCTTAGTATAATTGCACCATCTCTTTGGATCAAATTAGATGCCATGACTTCTAGTAGCAGTCTTATGGTACTGGGTGGAATTGGGTAGTACTGTCAGACTGCTGCTAGAGGTCATTGCACCTACTTTGACCCAGATGCCAACATGGGCAGGAGCGATTGGGGATCTCTCCTGTCCAAACTACCCAGTAGACCACCAGAAAACCTATAGGTGACTTGGGGGGGGGGGCTACAGGGGGTGAGGTGTCCTGGATTAAGGCTGATCTCAGGGAGGGCTTCAGGAGGGCTACAATCAAGTGGGGAGGGGGGGTCGCAAGGGCTATGATCATATGTGGAAGAGTGTTCAGGAGGGCTATGATCATGGGGGGGGGGCATTGAGAATGCTAAGATCATGTGTTGGGGGTGGGGTCTAGAGGAGAGATGCTCTAATGAAGGGAGATGCTCTGGGAGAAGAATTCTTGCAGGAAGAAGCTTTGTTAGCAGAGTTGTCCAAAATGCTCAGCTGATATTCAGCTCTCTGCCCAATTAGCAAACCGGTCAAAGTTAGGACTGCCTTTTTGCTGTCCTAATTTTAGCCAGTTAGCTAACCAGGTAGTGGGCTGAATATCACTGCTGCCTAGTTAGCTACCAGCCCCTCCCCTGTATCATCTCAGTACTAAGTGGACAGTGTTGCAGTAGTCACAAGTAATATTTTTTGTTACATTTGCACCCCGCACTTTCCCACTCATGGCAGGCTCAATGCGGCTTACATGGGGCAAAGGAGGGTTAAGTGCCTTGCCCACAGTCACAAGGAGCTGCCTGTGCCTGAAGTGGGAATTGAACTCAGTTCCTCATGACCAAAGTCCACCACCCTAACCACTAGGCCACTCCTCCACTCAAGGAGACACTACCCACTTAAGTGCCACTGAATATTAGTGGATGGACAGCTCTGCGGGATTTAATCGGGCACAAATCTCTCCTGTCTGGTTAAACCCTTTTGCATATCGGCTGGTTATTATTATTTCCACCAAGCTTATTCCTGATCTTGATCTTTCCACTCCTTCTATCCTATTGTATCATATGATTTTGTTTTAAAAATATTTGATCATATTTCTGCTGAATTCCTTATGTGCTTACCATTGTGTGTTCACCTATTTTTGTCTTATTTTCCTATGTCCATTCCTTTTGCAGATATTTTATATTTTGTCCTATTGTGAACTACTTTGATTTATTTATTTATTTAAAACAACTTCTATTCCGCACAATCTAGATGAGTTCTAGATGAATCACAAATTTCACATACATAATTTAGATAATACAACTCATCGTATAACATACATAAAACTATCTCAAAAGAGATCAACTGATAAAAGTACAATCAATCCATTACAAAGGCAAATAAACTTGCCTCTTAATTGACTCAATCATCAACCCTCTCATATGCCTGCAAGAAAAAGAATGTTTTTAACTCATTTTAAAACTCTTTCAAAGCCTGTATTTTTCTAAACCTCCAGGGCAGCATATTCCATAATAATGGACCTGCAACATAAAAAACGGAACTACAATATTCATTTGACTTTATCACACAACACCAAGGAACTTCTAATATACATTTGTCTGATGACCTCAGCAAATGTGTAGGTTGATATATATGAAGTTTTGCTGCTAAAACCTTGGAAACCAGCCCCATTTTAAAAACCATATAAATGATTTTATATTGTATCCTATATTCAATGGAGAGCCAGTGCAATCTTTTCAAAATCAGGGAAATGTGCTAGTAATGACTGCAACCTGTTAGAACCCTGACAACAGAATTGTGGGCTACCTGGAGAGCTCTAAGTTCGAATCCCCAAAAAGTAACCTGTTACGATAATCAAAACAAGGGGAGATAATACTTTGTACTACCATCCTAAAGTTGCACGTTTTAACAATCCTTTTAAATGACTTATCAGTTTCAATTTTAAAAAACACATCCTTGATGATTTTGTGAATTTGGAGTCTCGTGGAGGGGCATAATCGAACGGCGCTGGCCATCTACATGGGCGGCCATCTATATGGCCGGCACCGCAAACAGCGGTCCCGAACCGTATTATCGAAAAAGATGGTCGGTCATCTTTCATTTCGATAATACGGTTGGGGCCGGGCAAATGTCAGAGATGGCCGGGTTTGAGATGGCCGGCATCGGTTTTCGCCAATAATGGAAACCGAGGCCGGCCATCTCAAACCCAGCCAAATCCAAGGCATTTGGTCATGGGAGGGGCCAGCATTTGTAGTGCACTGGTCCCCCTCACATGCCAGGACACCAACCGGGCACCCTAGGGGACACTGCAGTGGACTTCAAAAATTGCTCCCAGGTGCATACCTCCCTTACCTTCAGTGCTGAGCCCCCCAAATCCCCCCCCCAAATCCCACTCCCCACAACTGTACACCACTACCATAGCCCTTAGGGATGAAGGGGGGCACCTACATGTAGGTACAGTGGGTTTTGGGGGAGGGTTGGAGGGCTCCCATTTACCACCACAAGTATAACAGGTAGGGGGGGTGGGCCTGGGTCCACCTGCCTGAAGTGCACTGCACCCACTAAAAACTGCTCCAGGGCCCTGCATACTGCTGTCATGGAGCTGGGTATGACATTTGAGGCTGGCATAGAGGCTGGCAAAAAAATGTTTTTTATTTTTTTTAGGTGGGAGGGTGTTGGTGACCACTGGGGGAGTAAGGGGAGGTCATCCCCCATTCCCTCCGGTGTCATCTGGTCAGTTGGGACACCTTTTTGAGGCTTGGTCGTGAAAAAAGGGACCAAGTAAAGTCGGCCAAAAGCTCGTTAGGGCCGGCTTTCTTTTTTCCATTATTGGGCGAAGCCGGCCATCTCTTAAGCACGCCCCATCCCGCCTTCTGTACAATGCCGACACGCCCTCTTGAAGTTTGGCCGGTTCCGCGATGGACTGCAGTTGAGGCCGGCCCAAAATCGGCTTTCAATTATGCTGATTTTGCCGGACTTGAGAGATGGCCGGCCATCTCCCGATTTGTGTCGGAAGATGGCCGGCCTTCTCTTTCGAAAATAAGCTGGATAGTTGACCTTGAGTCCACAATAACTCCTAAATTCCGTAAACTACTAATGATATCATTGATGTATACACGGTGTACCAAATAAAGTGAACCAGGGCCTGAACCTACTTGTGACCTGAACTGGCCACTGTTGGAACAGGATACTGAGCTAGATGGACCCTTGGTCTGATCCAGTATGGCAACTCTTATGTTTTTATATCCAACCTCGATGCGGGTAAAATTGCACACATTGTAGAGCAACATGTGCAAGGAGTAGAGGAGTGGTCTAGTGGTTAGGGTGGTGGACTTTGGTTCTGGGAACTGAGAAACTGAGTTTGATTCCCACTTCAGGCACAGGCAGCTCCTTGTGACTTTGGGCAAGTCACTTAACCCTCCATTACCCTAGTAAGCCGCATTGAGCCTGCCATGAGTGGGAAAGCACAGGGTACAAATGTAACAACAACAAAAAAACTTTACCTGCAGATTATATCTGGGGCACAATTCGTTTAGAGGATAAAATATGCACAGTTTTGGAGGGGAGGAATAGCCTAATGGTTAGAGCAGTGGGCTGAGAACCAGGGAAGCCAAGTTCATATCACACTGCAATTCTTTGTGACCTTGGATGAGTGATATTAGCCTTCCACAGCCGCAGGTACAAACTGTCCTCCAGGGACAGGGAAATACCTACTGTACCTGAATCTCACTCACTTTGAGCTCCAACTGAAAAAGGCATAATCCAAATAAAAAATTTTATTTTGCCTGGAATAATGTGTCTGCAGATAAAGAAGTTTCACTTATGGTGTGAACTCTGTAAGTATCTAAGGAGTTTGCACCAATGTGGGCCGTTTGATGATTGCATCCCAGAAAATTGGAAAAGTATAAAATCAGGGAGCAGCTATGCTTTTCAGAACCCTCCGAAGTCAATACACTTGACATGTGCTGAGAGCTATTTTCACACTGTTTTGAGATAAAGTCCACAGGTGTTTCTCACCAGCAGATTGTGCTCCATTTTTCAAAGAGAAAGTTCACATGGCAGATTTGCACCTGCTTTTTATGCATTTCTAATGAAAAATAATGCATGATATACTTGAAAATATATACATGTTATTTTACTACTCAGCACATGTTCCTGGTAATGTTTCTGTGTAACAGTATAGATTATTGTAGTTCATTATATGCTGGTATTCACCAGACTCTTCAGGCTCGGCTGCAGCTTTTGCAGAAATGTGCAGCTAGGCTGATTTTTTGCAGAAGAAGTATGATCGTGTTATGCCATTGTTGAGAGATGTACATTGGTTGCCTGTAAGGGCCAGAATTGACTTTAAGGTGGCCTGCCTAATATATAAGATCTTTTATGGATATTGCCCTTTGGATCACATATTTTTATTAACTTTTCTGACAGTTCATTTGTCAACTCGATCCAATTAACTATTAAATCTGGGCTTTCCATATTCGTTTTAAGCGTTTCTATGATAGCTCTTTTAGTTATATTGCAGCTAAATTATGGAATAGTATTCCTGTTCAAATTTGGAACATTGATTCGTACTATCAATTTAGAAAGTCTGAGAAAAATTTACTGTTTGAAAAATATCTCTGAAGATGTGGTCTATTACTGGTATCTGAATTTTAGTGTATTCCACTATGATTCCAATTGGATTAAGTGGGATGTAAGAGCTGGAAATGGAATGGAAGGCATTTTAGAAAAGACATCCAACTCAGAATATGGATGTCCAAATCTGTATGTTATATCCAAATGTCTATTTTCTCATGTATTTTAGAACAGGATCTACCCAGATACAGCCTGCTCTAAAATACATGAGAAATGGATGTCCAAGTGTTGTGTCCAGCATGAACATCATTTTACAAACTAAGGGGCCCTTTTGCTAAGCTGCATAGGCACCTATGCACACCCAACATGTGCCAAATTGGAGTTACTGCCCAGTTACTGCGTGACCCTTGCAGTAATTTCAATTTTGGTGCGCATCCACTACGCATGACTGAGAAATATTTTTCTGGCAGCTACGCGCGTCAAGTGGCATTTGACATGCTTAGACCATTACTGCCCGGTTACCGCACGAGACCTTACCTCTAGGTCAATGGCTTGCAGTAAGGTCTCAGACCCAAAATGGACGCGCGGCAATTTTCATTTTGCCACACATCCGATTTCGGCAAAAAAAGGCATTTTTTTGTAGGTGCGTTAAAAAATAATTCTGTGCATGCCCAAAACATGCGTCTACACTACCGTAGGTCATTTTTCAGCGCATCTTAGTAAAAGGAGCCCTGAAACCTCCAACCTATGAACAGGACAAAACAAGGAATGTGGACATCTTTGTAACAGCAGAGGAATATCCCTATTATATATGGTCACATAGACCTCCATGTGGCAGAATAGCCTAAGGGTTAGAGCAACTGGGAAAGAACCAGAGATTGCTAATTCAAATTCCACAGTAGTTGTTTATTTTCTTTTCCTTTATTTTTTAAATTATGAGCTCCCCAGGGACAGAATAATCCCTGCTGTGATTTCCCTTACTCCTTCCAGTACAGAACTGCTCAATTAGAGCACCTTTTTGTAACTTGGACATGTCAAGTTCCAGGTCTAAATACAGACGTCCATCTTTTTGAACACAGAGGTCCTTTCTCCTTCTGCAGAGTTGGATGTCCATATTTTGGCCCCTCCCTAGTCCTGTCCAAAACACCCCAGACCACACCCCGTGCCATATGGATGTACTGCAGTTTCAGACGTCCATATTCTGCCTTCATAAAATTGTGATTTGGACGTCCATGCAATATGGATATCTAAATGCTGGTTTTCAAACATCCAAAACAGGGATAGAGCTTCTAAAATAACCACTTTTGTGTGTTATGGAACACAGGTTCATTTAGCCATATTGGGCTTGATTTTATAACAGAGCATCTACAGGACATATTTTTAAAAAAGTATCTAGTTAAGCTTATTTTATAAAGGCTACTTCCAATAAATTTATTTATGCATTTGGACCCCACATTTTCCAACCTGGTGATAAGTTCAATGTGGCTTACAGTTAAGTAGACAAGTATCGAAGTTGTTGGGGTGGACGCAATCCTAGCTCAGTTCAGTTTGTGTTCATGTGCTTTGGTGTGTTGGCCAGGATCTTCTGTCTATGTGATTTCGTCAGAAAGGAATTGCCTGAAGAGAAGAGTTTTCATATGTTTTTAGAATCTTAGATAGTTCTCCATGTGTTTTAAGACTTTCAGTAGAGAGTTCCGGGTTTTGCTGCAGATGTATGTGAAGCTGGTTGTTAGTGTAGATTTGTATCTTAGGCCTTGACATTTAGGATAGTGTTGTACTAAATAGGATCTTGCATTCTTGTTTATGTTGTGTATTGGTAAATCTATCAGACCTGTCATATATTCTGGAGTGAGGCCATAGATAGTTTTATGGGCTAGGGTACATATCTTGAAGTGTATTCGTGCTTTGATGGGTTGCTAATGTAGGTTTTGGAGTAGTGGTCTCACTCTGTCGAATCGTTTTTTTTTTTTTTGTGAATATAAGTCTTGCTGCTGTGTTTTGTGCTGTTTGTAGTTTTTTTTTTTAAATGTTTGTTCCTTGCATCCTACATATATTCTGTTGAAGTCCGCATGGGCGAGGACCATGGTTTGAACAAGTATGTGGAATACGTCTTCGGGGAAATAATTTTTATAGGCTTCAGTTTCCACAGAGTGTAGAATATCACAATAGTTCTTGATATCTAATTTCAATAATAGAGGATATTTCACAGCATCTTTTTCCTACAGTTAGGCATCATCATCAGTCTAAATTTCTCAATAAGTTTTTAGAGTTCAGTGAAGAGAGGAAGACTAGTTGCTTAAATATAACTTCCATTGAAGCAGAACATGAGCAGCTCAAAACATGATCATGTTGGGTGGATGATTTTTTGGATAGTACATTGGAAATGACTTCTTGAATTACAATATGCAGCTAGTTTTTTTTTTTACTGATTGTTAATGTTTTATTTATGAAATTATCAAGCATATCACAGTTGAAAACAGGAAATCAGTAATACATCAAAAGGAAAATAAGAAAATACTCTATCAATGATAAGAAAATAATCCTTCCAGCAGACCTCAATATTACAGCAAGACCCCACACAATGTTATTCTTAATGTGCATTATATTATATTATATAGCACATTAAAATTTTGGGGTACATTATAAATGAGTTTTGTGCTTCACATAACTTAAAAATGTTGATATGTGTGTATTACCTGACCTCTGTGTACCTTTTTGACTGCTCTTCAATCTATATGCAGACAAGCAAGAGTGTATGAAGAAACATGAGGTAGGAAAATTGGTGGAAGGACTACAACAGCCTTCACTATGGTGATGAAATACTAGTTGAAAGTGAAGACGATCTGAAACATCCTGATTATCAAGATCAATGAACACTGGGGTCCTTTACTAAAGTGCACTAACGGATTTAGTGCTCACTAATGATTAGCACGTGTTCAATGCCACGCAGCTCATTGCATACCTATGGTCTGCACAGCACCTAACAAACACTAATTCATTAGCATACGCTAAATCTGTTAGCACACTTTTGCAAAAGAACCCCATTGTCTCAAAATAGAGCTGCATCTTAACAAAGATCCTGACAACAGGTAAAATCAATAATTTCATCCTTGATGGAAAAGTAATAGAAATAATAGAAGTAATAGAGACTTCAATTCTCGGCGGCCATTTTGAATCTCGCCAAGACCGTCAGGCAGCATACAGGAGGACGGAGAGCAGCGTGCTGGGCAGGAAAGAGGGGGCTCTTTCCTGCCCCGACGTCACTAGCCCACCAGGGAAGATCGCGTGACGTGAGTAGGGAGAAGTGGTGACAGGGCCGGGGGGAGGGCGATCCCGAACTCGGACAAGACGCACCGGAGCACCTAGGTTTTAGAGGAGGGAAAAAGGAAAAAAATTTTTTCCTATTTCCCTCCTCTAAAACCTAGGTGCGTCTTATGGTCCGGTGCGTCTTATAGTCCGAAAAATACGGTATACAAGATCTTCAAGTGCAAGGTTGTATCTTTTCCTGCAAAGATTTGACCTGTTAAAACATGGTATTTGCAATAATGTCACATGGATGTGAAAGCTGAAGAGCAACGAAGACAGAAAGAAAATCAATGCCTTTGAATTATGATGCTGGAGAAGACTACTGCATGTATCAGAAACTGCTTAAGAATAAATCAATTGATACTGGAGAACATCAAACCTAAACTTTCCTTGAAAGCTCAAATGACAAGACTTTGACATTCATACTAGACACATCAAGCGAAGAGAAAGATCATTAGAGAAAAAACATCATGCATGGCAAAGTTGAAGGTCAATACAAAAGAAGAAGAACAGCAATACAATGGATCAATACAATAACAACAAATATGGATGTCAGTCTATCAACAATTAGCTGCCTGATTATTCCAGAGGGTCGTCATGAGTCGACACCGCTCAATGATGTTTACAATAACAGCAGCCCAGGGCAAAAATTTCAGTTCATTTTTTACTTGATTAGGCTTTTTCTCATTTTTGTACATCTTATCATTCATTTCACACATTTGTTTAAATAAAAATATTTTAATGCAATAAAAACATTGCAACTGCATTAATCACTTAATGCATGTTTATTCCTAGGGTTAAAATTAATATAGCATATACAAATTATTTAACACACGCTAACAAACCAAGGACCCCGTTTACAAAAAACCAGTAGCCCAAAGTGGGCTTACCGCTTGCTAAAAAGGAAGTACCACGCCAGGCTAGTGCAGTAGCCCAGCAGTAGTTCCCACCTCCAGTGCACCATCATATCTGGAATACAAAAATAACTTCATTTTTGTAGTGCTGGTGTATACCCAGTGGTAAATCTTACCACCCCCTCAATGGATAGCAGTAAGGCACCCTCCGATATGGGCCAGGCAGCAAGTACTTCACTTGTTGCATGGCTATTTTACCCACTGCGGTAAAAGCACTCCTCAGCGTACGTCAAAACACACACCAACGCCACACCAGGCCCCCTTCTGCCGCAGATTAGTGAAAGGGGCCCCAAATGCCTAACAAATGCACATTCCTATTATTTACTTATGTAATTGGCTTTGAAAATCAGTGCCAGACCTGCCTCACATTCAACATTCTCCTTCCCTGCCTAGCCCTCCATAGAGGGGCATAATCGAAAGGTCGTCCAAGTACGAATTAGGACGCCCTTGCGAAGTCGGCCAAAATCCGGTAGGTATAATCGAAAACTAATATGGATTCCTTAGACATTCGATTATTGCAGTTCAAACACCCAATAACGGCCGCACAAAGGGTAGTAAAAAGGGCGCCTTTAGACATTCGATTATTGCAGTTGAAACGACCAAATCTGGCCCGCATAAACTATAATCAAAAGAATGTACCTAGTTGTTCCGCAGTACAGTGCATGCAGTTCCAGACATCCAGGTACAGGAAATATGAGGAACGTTCATAAAGCATAAACTACAGGAGGATCATGCTGGTCCACCGAATATTCCTCATAGTTTCCGTATCTGGATGTCCGGAACTACATGCACTGTACCTACGGAACATGCAGCTATATGCATTTTGTGTATTGTGAAAAGGTTCGCAATCTTCATACTCATCTATATAAGGCAAGCTCCGCATGCATCAAGGGCCTGCACGCATAACAACCATTCATGCACGTCAGGGACTCTATGCTTACAACGGTGTCCACGTGCTGACTCGGCCATATATGGGATGGTAATCCATATATGGAGCTGTGCAAGAAACGACGTCCGTCACACAAAGGGCGTCCATATAAGGCGCTTGTTTTCCAACGCTTATTCACTGAGAAAAATGGAGGAGCTCCGGAAAGAGCCGAATTATAGTGAGGCCGAGAGAGCTGTTGCTGGTGCGGCTGTGCCTTATGCACTGGCACCGGCTGTTTATCCCCCACCACCTGCCCCCCAGGATACAGGCATGAGAGCCTGGTCCCGCATAGGACAGACTGGAAAGGTAAGTGTTTGTCCCCCCCCCCCCCCCCCCCCATCAGGTCCCCCTCCTGTAGCTACACATATAAAAGCTCCGTCATCAATGTAAGCACTAACTGGAGTCTGCTTCAAGGATAAGGAGTAATATGTGTACATAGCACAATCAGTAATAAATGTATGTAAAGCAAAGGAACACCATTCCCACATCCCTACAAAAAATGCATACAAACGGTACTTTCTGGCCTCATGGCCACCTCTATGACATCATCTGTACCAATGGAATGTCCCCCCCTCCCCCCCCCCCCCCCCCCCACCCACAGTGTTGTGCCTCTCTGCTATTGGATTTACAAATGAATATGTGTGCTGAAGCCAGAACGACATCCCCATGACTCCTGCTGTACAAACTTATATCTTACAGACGGTTTGGCATTCACAGGGACTTAGAGTCCCTGCGCAGGAGGTTCCATTGAGAAAGGCGGGAGAAGCCCTGACATCATCAGGGCAGTTGCAAACGGCACCTGAGGGCTCAACGTAAGTATTAAAAACTGGACACCTATACTCATTTGTAAATGTATTTATTGAATAATGCAAATGTGACTGTACAATATCAGTTTCCATGTGGCTAATAGACAACTATAAAGTCATAACACCGCTGTCCCAGATCAAGGCCTCAGGTTGCAGGTGGCCCTCCCATGAGTGTGGCTGCAACTTCCAACCAACCTCCTCCGAGATGAATTAGATGACATGCCCTCACTTTAGTATCCCCCTTTCTGGGGTGGGTGGATACTGGTTCCTGGTAGTCCTGCCTGAGGTCCTACTTTTAGTGGATGTCATTGCCTCATATTAATGTTATGTGCTAACCCCTCCCCCCCCAAAGAACAAAAACATGTCAGCAAACCCTAGTCACATATCATAATGCAAACATGCTGGTCACCAATGAGTGTAGTCTGCCAACATGTCATGTGTGATCTGTGTCAGAGCACCTTCCAGGGTTCCCTGTCATGTCATCTGACGCATCTCAGTTTCCCATGGGTAATAGGCCACGCCTCACCACACCTTTCCCCATCCCCCGCCTCAGGCCACCCAACTCCTGCACTATGCAAGCCATGTTGCATGTGCTGATCTCAACCACAATCCTTTTACATACATAGGGCTCCGGCAGCAGGAGGCGGCTGAGGAGGCCCAGCAGGAGGAGGAGGAGGTGGCTGAGGAGGCCCAGCAGCAGGAGGAGGAGGAGGAGGAGGAGGGGGTCCTCATCATTGATGAGGGCATTATGGAGGAGCCCTCACCACCTGCAGCTCCATCGCCCTCACCACCTGCAGCTCCATCACCCTCACCACCTGCAGCTCCATCCCCTGGGCCAGCTCCAGCCCTGCACCTCCTGCAGCAGCTGGTAGATTGTCAGAACCAGCTGGTAGATCTCTAGAACCAGCTGGTAGATGGCCATAACCAGGTGCTGCAGGAGCTCAGAGCCATAAGGCAGGGTAATGAGCAGCTCCACAGGCCACTGAGGGTGCTTCTGGTGCTGCTCATTACCCTGGGGGGGTGGGGGGATTTGTAGGGTTTGGGGGGGATTTTGTCCCCATGTTTAAATAAATATATGTTTTTTTATATTGCATATAACAGGGTGTGTGTGTCTGTACCTTGTGCATTACATATTATCAAATGCTGATGTTGATGTGAGAAGAGGCAGCAATATGCATTGCATAAAATGTGAAGTGTGAAAGAGAAATTTGATGCATATCTGTGATAATTGTGGCCATACAGAAGGCCACCTGTTCATTCCAACCTGCATGGCCGTATGTGCAGGTTGTGTTGAGGAACACAAATGACCATCCAGCCTCTCTCCCTCCCCCTTACCATAGAGCCCCACAGCACAGAGTGCTGTCAATAATAGATTTGTTGTATAGCACTTGTGATCTGCCAAGTAGAAACTTGCAGATAACCCCAGGTAGCGCATAGACGATGTTTGCTCTCTGATCACCAGACACTCTTACCCACAACCACACCACATTGGTGGGGGCCACCAAGGAGCTACAAGCAGCTGGGTCATCTTTTCACATTCAATGCATCAACAATGGTATGTCGTGCTGAGGAGAAAAGGGAAAACAATGGTCACAGTATTTGATGGATATTTATATCAGCACAATTGCTATATAATACAACATGTACAGAAGGGCACCCAAATATATATGTGTTTATTTATATTGAGTTTGGTCACCCCTTTTTCAGTAGTAGCTCAAGGTGAGTTACATTCAGGTACTCTGGATCTGTCTCAGTCCCAGGAGGGTGTTAAGTTTGCACCTGACGCAATGGAATGTAAGTGACTTGGCCAAGTTCATAAGGAGCAGCTAGAATTTGAACTGGCAACCTGTGGATTACAAGACTGATGCTGTAACCACTACACCACGTCAGCCACCAGGTTGCAGGCAGCTGCAGGTAATTTGGATTAGGAACTGTAATCAAACACCCTCACCGTCACCATGACTGAAGGGCTCAGTAGGCAGGTACCTGTGGCCACCTTGCAAATCGTTTGCAGACTACAACTTAGAAATGCTTCACTTCCATAACTATGGGGAATTATAGGAGTGTGTTCAATAATGTGGAAAAGACATTCATGGAGTGGAGGAGTGGCCTAGTGGTTAGGGTGGTGGACTTTGGTTCTGGGGAACTGAGTTTGATTCCCACTTCAGGCACAGGCAGCTCCTTGTGACTCTGAACAAGTCACTTAACCCTCCATTGCCCCATTTAAGCTGCATTGAGCCTGCCATGAGTGGGAAAGCACGGGGTACAAATGTAACAAAAAAAAATATTACTTGTGACTACTGCAACACTGTCTACTTAGTACTGAGATGATATTAGGGAGGGGCTGGTAGCTAACTAGGCAGCAGTGATATTCAGCCCACTACCTGGTTAGCTAACTGGCTAAAATTAGGACAGCAAAAAGGCAGTCCTAACTTTGACCGGTTTGCTAATTGGGCAGAGAGCTGAATATCAGCTGAGCATTTTGGACAACTCTGCTAACAAAGCTTCTTCCTGCAGGAATTCTCCTCCCAGAGCATCTCCCTTCATTAGAGCATCTCCCCTCTAGATCCCACCCCCAACACATGATCTTAGCATTCTCAATGCCCCCCCATGATCATAGCCCTCCTGAACCCCCTTCCACATATGATCATTGCCCTTGCGACCCCCCCCCCCCCCCACTTGATTGTAGCCCTCCTGAAGCCCTCCCTGAGATCAGCCTTAATCCAGGACACCTCACCCCCTGTAGCCCCCCCCCCCCCAAGTCTACTATAGGTTTTCTGGTGGTCTACTGGGTAGTTTGGACAGGAGAGATCCCCAATCGCTCCTGCCCATGTTGGCATCTGGGTCAAAGTAGGTGCAATGACCTCTAGCAGCAGTCTGACAGTACTACCCAATTCCACCCAGTGCCATAAGACTGCTACTAGAAGTCATGGCATCCAATTTGATCCAAAGAGATGGTGCAATTATATTAAAGCATGAATCCTTAGTTAAGTCCAATCTAATTAGTCTGTGAGAGGGAACAACTGGAAATTATGTTGAGAGGAATGGAGTGCATGTTTTGGAGTATGTGGAAGAAGAAAAGAAAAATAACAGAAGCCCAGAAACTGTAACCTGAATTGTGAAATTTTAAATGGAATTCAATAGGAAATAGAAAGTTAGCATTCAATTTGCAGAAGAGGAGAAACGTTGAGGAGCATTTTATATATGATGTCTAATCTGACTTCAAAATCTGAATAGAAAAGAACGTCATTTTCAAAAAGAAAAAACGTTTATCTTTTTTTTTTAAATACTGTTTTGAACATGGTTTTGTGATTTGGACGTTTTGTTTTTTGGTCCATTTTCGGCGCCCCCCCCCTCCCCCCCCCCCCCCCCGTCCAAGTGCAAAATTCACAAAATCAAGCCACTGGGATGAGAAGCCAGCATTTTTTAGTAGACTGGACCCCCAGACAACCCAGAAAAGCAACAGGGCACACTAGGTGGTACTGCAGTGGACTTCATAAAATGCTTCCAGGTACACATCTCACCACTGCTCCCTTATCTTGTCTGCTGAGCCCCCCAAAACCCACTACTCACAACTGTACACCACTACCATTGCCCTTATGGGAGAAGGGGACATCTTTATGTGGGTACAGTGGGTTTCTGGTGAGTTTTGGAGGGCTCACAGTTTCCTCCACAAGTGTAACTGGTAAGGGGAGGTATGGGCCTGGGTTCACTTGTCTGCAGTGCACTGCACCCACCACTAGACTAATCTAGGTACCTGCATGCTACTCTAATGGACCTGAGTATAACATCTGATGCTGGCATAGAGACTAGCAAGTTATGTTTTAAATCACATTTTTGGGGGTGGGAGGGGATTAGTGACCACTGGAGGAGTAAGGAGACATCAAAACTGATTCCCTCCATAGTAACATAGTAGATGACAGCAGAAAAAAGACCTGCACAGTCCATCCAGTCTGCCCAACAAGACAACTCATGTGTGCTACTTTTTGTGTATAACCTACTTTGATTTGTACCTGTGCTCTTCAGGGCACAGACCGTATAAGTCTGCCCAGCACTATCTCTGCTATCCAATCTCGGTTAAGCTCCTGAGGATCCATTCCTTCCATCACCTCCATCACCTCTAGCAGCAGTACAAGCCATACCTCCAGCTACACCACCTGCAGCCTTTGCTGATGATGATGATGAAGAGGATGGAGAAAGTGGGTCACCTCCTCGGCAGAGGCTATCCAGCCACAGGAGGCAACTGATGCGTGTGACCACTCAGTTGCTGCGCCACAATGTCGAGCTGCATGACCACTGGCGGTAGAAGCTACATTTGCAGCGGGAGGCGGTCCAGGCACAGCAGGAGGCGGTCCAGGTGCACCAGGAGGCACTCCAGGTGCAGCGGGAAGCGGTACAGGCCCAACATGATATGCTCCAGCAACTTCAACGGCTGGAGCATAGCATCGAGAGCCTGCACCGTGACCTGACACCACCTACTCCAGCCGTGCTGCAGCAGCAAGAACTGGCCTCAACGTCCTCCACTGCACAGCAACCACCGGCTAAGAGGAGGACGTTGAGATCGTCCGCCTCCCCAGACACTGCTGCACCACCCACCAGACCAACTCCCATTCTGGGTCCTATGGACAGGGTGCAGGCCAGCACTGCAAGGTGGCCTGACTTTCAAAGGGCAGCTGAGGAAGCAACTACTACTACTACTTAACATTTCTAAAGCACTACTAGGGTTACGCAGCGCTGTACAATTTAACATGGAAGGACAGTCCCTGCTCAAGGAGCTTACAATCTAAAAGACAGGTGTACAATCTAAAGACAAGTGTGGAGTCCGTCTGATAGGGAATACTATATTTCACGAAAGGTTAGGTGTCGTGTGCATACTGAGGAGGACAGTGAGAGCAGCTCATCATCAGAGCACTCTGAGCAGACTTCCCCTGCAGCATCAGCTGCAACCGAACACGGTGGGAGGGGTAGGAGGGGACGGGGCCAGGGGAAGGGAAGGGCCCAGGGAAGGGGGCGTGGAAAGTGATGGGACATGCAGGGGGGAGGGGGTGATGGTGGTGGAGGGGGTGATGGTGTGTACATATGTGATTACTATGAATAAATGTCAACTTACTCTCAGAGAAAACTTGTCTGGATGAGTCGTTGCCTTGCTCTGACCCCCAGCTGGTGTGCGGTCTGCTCTGCTCTGTGGGCGGGAGGTGGAGGGGGATCCTCATCCTCTTCCCCTGGGGCCTGCTGCTCTGGTGGCTGTGGCTCCTCTGGGAGGGGCTGTCCTCTGCGCAGGGCCAAATTATGGAGCATGCAGCAGGCCACGAAGATCTTGGCCACCTTTGGGGGGCTGTAGAGGAGCTCCCCTCCAGAACGGCCCAGGCACCGGAACCTGTTCTTCAGTAGCCCAAAGACCCACTCTATGATGACATGGGTGGTCTGATGCCTGCTGTTGTAGGTCTCCTCCAACCCTGGTTGTGGATGCACCAGGGGGGTCATGAGCCAGCTCCACTGCGGGTAGCCTCTGTCACCTTTGAGGAGAAGCAGAATGAGAAAAATGAGTGTGTATTGTTTGGAGGTGTGTGTGGGGGTTGTGGAGGAGGTCTAGGTTGGGCAGATCCATGCTGCACTTACCTAGGACACATACAAATTCTTGACAGACACTTGCCCTAAATGCAACAGGTCTGGTGACTCACTGGGTCACATGTTTTTGTTTTGCCTAATGGTTCTGACTTTTTGGCAGTTCTTAATAGACTTTCTGACTCAGCTTTGGAAATTTTCCCTGAGATGTGTACCTGAAATGCTTTTTTTCCCGGTCTGTGCTTTCACTGCCGGTGTCACAGGATAAGTGGACGCCATTTTGTAAGGTTGGTGAGGTTTGGCTATCTTCGAGACGTATTTGTGAAAACATGCTTTCACCATAAATGATGATAATAACTTTGTGATATCATTTTGGTTTTAGGCATTGTGAATTGCCATCAGTTACTTGGCCCCCTGAAGAAGTTCAATTATAGCGTGAAACAGAGAGCCCCGTTAGGCAAAATTGAAAGCTAAGTAACACTATAGGGCAAATTTATAGCTAAGTAACATTATTTGGACTTCTTAAAATATTGATAATTGGTCACAATATACTTATACTTACATGCAGTAGAGTTTTTTGACCTATGATAAGAACGGAGTCACAGAAATGTGGGCATTGAGTACAATTTCTGTTCTGCTGCCACGCGGTGACTACTGAGGTCTTTTTCTCCACTTTACTAACTTGAAACAGTATAGATACTTATGGTGATTGAGTTAGTTAAGTTTATTTCAGCTTATCAGTAGTATTATACTCTATTTCGCTGAAAAATTGTCTAGTGGGATCTGTATCCACAATTTAGGTGCCCACTTTCTCCTGGATACTATATACAGTGCCCAGATTTGCACGCTCAAATTTGTGCAGAATCCTGAGATGCACATACAAATTAATTGCTTAATGAGCTCAATGACTTCAATAATTCAGTGCTAACAACCAATTATTGAACTTAATTGGTACTCATTAATACTTGCACTCCCATGTGACTGCACGCAGTGGACCGGATTCTATATATGGCGACTAAAATCTAGGCGTGTCTGATTTACGTGAGGTGAAAAACATAGGACATGCCTCGACAGAACCTAGCCACCAGAGGGAGCTCTTAAGGTGAAAGACTGCTGTAATGACGTTAAGGGAGCCACTAGAGAGTGTTCAGGAGTAAAGGAAGCCTGGTTAGATGGGTTGCAACCACTACAGGGCATTCTAATGGTGGAGGCCTTTGTGTTATTTTGTAGAGGCCACTAAGGGGAGCCCTGTGTCAATGATAGTCCTGACACAGATAGCTGGGGAGGAGGAGGGGCGGAGGTTACCCTTGTGTTAAGTGGAAAGGGAGGAGGGCCCATGGCCAAGGGTAGGAATAGTTCCAATCAGAAGGCAAGTCCATTGGATAAGATTTTGTACCTTTTCTAAAATATAGGAGGAGACCTGGAAGGGTGGAGTTGGTAGAAAGCAGCCCTTTAAAAATGCCTTTTCCCAGGAAGAGAGCAGAAGGAGAAGGAGCCCTCCAAGAAGAATGAAAGATGCCAAGCAACTGATGAATGGATACTAAAGGAAAAGATTCCTAAAAAAAGACAAGGTACTTACCTGAAATGCAGAATAATGGGAAGGATAAGGAACACTATGAGCCTTGAAGTAAAACTCTGATGTTAACAGCCAGGGTGTAGGACAGGATTGTAAAGCTGAAGTGAAGTCCTGTGGCGCTACTGTGCTGAGTCAGAGGGGTATGGCTTAGGCAAGTCGGTTGTTAAATGCTCTGAAGCCTTCCCTGGTAACAGGTCACAGTCCCAAGGGATGGTGGCTGTTTTTATCTGAGACCCTCATCTCCCAGTGGAGGGCTCGGTTGAAGAGAGTAATGAATTGTTTGTTGAAAAAAGAGTAACCCCTAAGGAGTGGTTAGCAGAAGCTAATTGGTGTGGATTTGCATTTAGAATGGTTAATTTGCATATCCTGTGAAGCCTGTTTATCAAGTGACATTCTCCAGACAAAGTGCCAGGTTGCACAAGGAGGGTAACAGAACTGTGACCTGTTACCAGGGAAGGCTTCAGAGCATTTAACCACCGACTTGCCTAAGCCACACCCCTCTGACTCAGCACAATAGCGCCACCTGCCATTGGTGGTTTAACTTCAACAGCAGTAAGGGAGTGTTCCTAGAAGCACCTGCTGCTATACCACTCACTCCCTCACAATGCGCTAATCCCCAGATTCTATATATTGCACCCAAAGTTCTGCGTGGAATTCTGTGTGCAGTTTTCATTTCTACATCTAACTTAACTGACACTCAGTATCAATCACTGAACCTTAGCCAGTGATAATTGGAGCCAATTAGTAGTTACGTGTGGAAATGCCTTGCGCCATATTCTATAACCTCTGTGTCTAATTTCCATCACGTTCAACTCCAAAGTGGGCAAGGCCAAGGGAGGATCAGGTACATGCCTGGAAATTAGGAACAGGGTCATAGAATACTAATCATTACCACACGTAACTGCCAGGACTTCTGTGCCAATATTTATGCCAGCCTTTGGTTGGCATAAATGCTTATGCTTAAAGTTAGGCATGATAATGCAAACTTAAGCTTGTCCTATATAATAATTCTCACCTCCAACGTTCTGACTTGCTGCCTGGGACCGTGGCTCATTCAGAGTTGATCTGCTAGGCTCCGTAGATCAGGCTGACATTACCCTAGCCATTATGATGTCAACTTCAGAACCTGGGGAGGGGGGGTGGAAAAACCATGCCTCACAGCTGATCCATGTCCAGAGGAGGGTCGCAGGGGAGATAGGAGGGTCACTGGACATGGGTGGCTCGAGGGGGGGCAGAGAAGAGAGGAGAGTCGCTGGACATGGGTGGCTGGAGGGGGGCAGGGGAGAGAGGAGGGTCGCTGGACATGGGTGGCAGGAGGGGGGTAGGGGAGAGAGGAGGTTCGCTGGACATGGGTGGCTGCAGGGGAGCTGAGGAAAACCTTGCTAGCGCCCATTTCATTTTTGTCAGAAACGGCCTTTTTTTACTAGTATTCTATAAATGCAGCCCCACGCAGTACTGCCATTCTAGAATTTGCGCTTAAGACGCATCATCCTGGCGCCTAACTTTGGGCAGCCTTTACTGAATTTCCACCTAAGTGATTCTGCTAGTGTTCATTCATCCACATAAGTGCTAGTATTCTAGAAATTTAAGAAGGCAATGGTGTTTAAAATGAATCACCATGTGTGCTTTATCCATGTATATTTGTGGGGTAATTTTATAAAAACTCTTTTTTTGTGGTAAAACAGATTTTACCTGTAGAAAAAATCTTTATATTACTCCCGTCAAGAAAAATGAGGTTCTTTTAAGGCAGTCACTAGCAATACAATATAATATAATACAGAACTTGTTACTGCTTTATCCCAACAAGAAGGTCCAAAGTGGTTCACAATCACTAAAGCAATACAATCATTGGGAATTACAACTTAAAATCAGGAAAGACGTGGATGTTAAAAGAATTATAATTCCTAAAAAAAGAGAGGAAAAACCCTACATAAATTGGTCAAAATCTATGAAATAAAAAATAGTTTTCAGTTTCTTATAACGGGATAGATAAATTTGGTTCTGTTCTGTTGGATATAGGTCAACCATATCTAATAGATATCACTTGATATGAAAACAAAGAATTAAACAATTGCTTATAGCACACGCCTTTAATAGGGGAATAACATAATAAAAATTGATCCAATAATCGAGAAGAATGTCTAAATGATGGCTTTTCCAACAAATCAACGACAGACTCAGATGTAAAGAGTTTGAAAAACAACACATACAACATTAAGATTATACAAGCCCATATGGGAAGGCAATGAAGCTTAACAAGAGATTGAGAGACACTATCATATTTTTTAATCAGAAAAATTAACCGCTCTGTAGTATTTTGAATAAGTTGAGGTTTCTTCAACAACCTAGAAGTCAAACCTAAATAAAGTGAATTACAATAGCCCATGTGTGGTAATATCAACATTTGGGACAATAAGGCAAGGCAAAATGTTCTTCATAGAAGTAGGATTGAACCAAACAAGGTTGCTTAAGCCTAAAAACGTTTTCTATCTATAAGCTATTTATCTGTGGCTCAAGTGACAAAGAAGAATCCAGAACAATTCCCAGTACCTCAGAAATTTTCTTCTGCTGTTAGAGGTAGGGGCAGTTACCATAGTATTTTTGCTTTAGTCTTGCTAATATTCAACTTTAACATATTTTTGATATCTTATTAAAATGTTTCATCTACATTGTCAAGGACTGAGACTAGCATCAAAATGTCATCTGCACATGAAAAAAGACCATCTTCATTCAAACCAATAAAACTTAGAGTACTCATAAAAAGATTGAAAAGCAATGGGGATAAAAGAGAGCCCTGAAGGACTCCACATCTTGGACTCCAAGTGCAAAAACAGTCACCAGTTTTCCATATACAATAACTTCAATTAGGTTGACTGAATCAAATACTGCTGAAATGTTGAACTGAAGCAATACAACCTGCTTCTCAAAACTTACTTGTTTCTTAAACTGTTGTCAATGTAAGTAGTAAAGTTTAAGCGCTATGGTGGATTCTGAAATTAAACTGTGAAGGATGCAAACAAGAAAAAACATCTAAATATTTAGCAAATTGCTGGCTCACAAAATTTTCAATCATCTTTGTAAAAAGAGAAAAATGCTCACAACTGGCCTGAAATTAGCTGTTAATGACTAATCTAAGCCATTCAATTTAGGTGTTAAAGCAATCTGATCTATATCAGGTGGTAAACATTCAAGCTCCAAGATCTTATTAACAAATAAAACAATCCAGCCTACAATAGTTGATGGAGAGTTAGAGAGCAAACTAGAAAGGCAATTGTCTAAAACACAATGGAAATGAGAAAGTTTATGCAACAAAATTTGGACATCATTATCAGTAATAGGGTCAAATGTATTCCAAAACTGGTCTACTACAATATTGCAACTTAAAGTTTTTGACAAATCTAGACATGATCACAGATGATTCGTTCAATAATTAGGACATTTCAGATCAACTCAACCTTATTTGAAAAATAGTCAGCTAGTTCTTGTACATTAGGTTGTGGTGTTGTGGTGTCTATGCTGGAAAAAAGATGTAAGATTACCTACTAACCACCTTGAAACAGTTTTTTTGTCTTTTTACAGTTGATTCCTATTTCCAAGCTTCAGCAATTTTTATTTATATATCTTTATTTCTTGATTACAAAATATTTTAATAATAGACTCTCCGTTTTTGTGCCACTTTCTTTCTAAACTATGACAATTCTGCTTTAGGTCATTTAGCTGTTCAGTAAACCAAGGAAAAATGCTTACTTTTTCTTTAATTCTCTACACTTTAGGGGTGTAGTTGTATCTAAAACTTTAGTAACAGTAAAATCCCAGTCTGTCTTCATAGTAGTGGGATCACCATGATCAATTTATTACTTGAGACCAAAATATACCACTTTCACATTTTCCCCTAAAAATAATTGTCTTTTTCAACTGTTTGGGGTGGGGGTCTAGACATACATGTATTTAAAACAAAATCCAATGGAAAAAGATCAGACCAAAAGACTATGGACCAGTTAGCAGTTTCATGCAGCAGTCCCTAGCAGTCACAAGGAGACAAGGACAGGGCATCAACTAACCAAATTCTGAAGACATTTGTGAGACCCTGGGCAAGGGTTATAGGGTGGTCCTGTCAATAACTCAGTCAAACAAGGAAATAAATGTTTTATTCACTTGGACCCTGGGACCTGTTACCTTGCAGGCCAGGAACCTCAGATGCAACAGGTTCTCTGGTTTAGTAACAATCTTGAGTAGGCCTCTGGCTAGCAGGCCAAGCAGTCTGTGGCTGGTGGGGCTGCCCCACCCCAAACACAGCCTACTAGTTCTCAGGACTTCTGATACTCAGGTCAGGCTCTAGCCAGACCTCAGCAAGGCTTGTAAGTCTTAACAAGAAACAAAGTTAGCTTACCTCAGCCAGGTCACAAATTGAATATAGCAACTGCAGCCAAGTCTGCTGGGGCTCCTAACCTTCCTTCCCTGGGCCTCCTCAACCTCAGCCTGGCCCTGTCTTTTAAACTTGCAGGTATTGACTCCGCCCCTCCTGGCTCACTGGCGGGACCAGTGCTCTTATGGTAGTCCAGGCTAGTTAGAGAGGGACTTTTCTTAAGGATGAGGGGCAGCATTCTATAAACCCCCTCACAACACTCTTAAACGTAGGATCCTATTCTTACAAATACTGGGAGTCAATATTCAGCCACAGCGCTCACTGGTTTTTAAACAGTGGTCACCCAGAAGCTAACAAATTCTGGCCAATAGTCAGACTGGTACACAGTAAGCTCGGTGGATAACTGGTTAGTTGTCTGAATATCACCATTAACCAGTTAAGCACTGGCTTCACCCAAGCTCTGCCTCCAGACCACCCCAGAATTAACAGCACAGCACATGAGCAGTCACAGGCAATATTCAGCGGCACTACCCATTAAGCGCCACTGAATATTGCCAGATGGCCAGCTCAGTGGGGTTTAACCGGGTAGAACCCCGTTATTTATTTAATAAAGGATAATCTGGAATTTGGAACGAAGCAAATAAAGCTGCACAGCTGAGCTGCCTTCCCCCAACCTCCAAAATTTTCAATCCTGCAGGAAGTAGAACCTTGTGGAAACAGTGCAACTTTATTTGCAAAGCCTGCTTATACTCTCTTTTGATTAAAAAAAACTTCTATTTCAGTTTTTTGGGGCTGAGTGTCCCAACTATGTTAGGCGATGCAAACATAGTGATCCCATCCTGAACAACCCTGATAATACTGAGAAGGTTGCCGTACTTTGTTTCTTAGTGGCCATAAGTACATAAGTACATAAGTAGTGCCATACTGGGAAAGACCAAAGGTCCATCTAGCCCAGCATCCTGTCACCGACAGTGGCCAATCCAGGTCAAGGGCACCTGGCACGCTCCCCAAACGTAAAAACATTCCAGACAAGTTATACCTAAAAATGCGGAATTTTTCCAAGTCCATTTAATAGCGGTCTATGGACTTGTCCTTTAGGAATCTATCTAACCCCTTTTTAAACTCCGTCAAGCTAACCGCCCGTACCACGTTCTCCGGCAACGAATTCCAGAGTCTAATTACACGTTGGGTGAAGAAAAATTTTCTCCGATTCGTTTTAAATTTACCACACTGTAGCTTCAACTCATGCCCTCTAGTCCTAGTATTTTTGGATAGCGTGAACAGTCGCTTCACATCCACCCGATCCATTCCACTCATTATTTTATACACTTCTATCATATCTCCCCTCAGCCGTCTCTTCTCCAAGCTGAAAAGCCCTAGCCTTCTCAGCCTCTCTTCATAGGAAAGTCGTCCCATCCCCACTATCATTTTGGTCGCCCTTCGCTGTACCTTTTCCAATTCTACTATATCTTTTTTGAGATACGGAGACCAGTACTGAACACAATACTCCAGGTGCGGTCGCACCATGGAGCGATACAACGGCATTATAACATCCACACACCTGGACTCCATACCCTTCCTAATAACACCCAACATTCTATTCGCTTTCCTAGCCGCAGCAGCACACTGAGCAGAAGGTTTCAGCGTATCATCGACGACGACACCCAGATCCCTTTCTTGATCCGTAACTCCTAACGCGGAACCTTGCAAGACGTAGCTATAATTCGGGTTCCTCTTACCCACATGCATCACTTTGCACTTGTCAACATTGAACTTCATCTGCCACTTGCACGCCCATTCTCCCAGTCTCGCAAGGTCCTCCTGTAATCGTTCACATTCCTTCTGCGACTTGACGACCCTGAATAACTTTGTGTCATCGGCGAATTTAATTACCTCACTAGTTATTCCCATCTCTAGGTCATTTATAAATACATTAAAAAGCAACGGACCCAGCACAGACCCCTGCGGGACCCCACTAACTACCCTCCTCCACTGAGAATACTGGCCACGCAATCCTACTCTCTGCTTCCTATCTTTCAACCAGTTCTTAATCCATAATAATACCCTACCTCCGATTCCATGGCTCTGCAATTTCTTCAGGAGTCTTTCGTGCGGCACTTTGTCAAACGCCTTCTGAAAATCCAGATATACAATATCAACCGGCTCCCCATTGTCCACATGTTTGCTTACCCCCTCAAAAAAATGCATTAGATTGGTGAGGCAAGACTTCCCTTCACTAAATCCGTGCTGACTTTGTCTCATCAGTCCATGTTTTTGTATATGCTCTGCAATTTTATTCTTAATAATAGCCTCCACCATCTTGCCCAACCCCCTTTCTCTCTGAAAAACCTGAATTACAGACAGAAAGGCTGTGTGTTATAGATGCCCAAAATCTATGGTGAGTTATTGTCAAGCCTGGTTCACTTGATTGAGTTGAATGCTTCAGAATCAAGGGAACAGTCCGCAAGCTTAATGATGAAAGGGGTTGTTCCTGCTACTGCTGCTTGGAGCTTCAGGTTTATCCTCTAGAATTTGATGTCCTAATGTCTGCTGCTTTGTGATGAAACTGAGACATGCTGATAACGCAGACATGTTGCTAATGCTGGCACAAAATGACTGCTCTCAGATGTAACAAGGAACCCTGATTAGGGCTGGCACTTCCATTAAGTGAATTAGGCAGTTGTCAAGAGTGCAGAGATTTTGGGGCATGAAACAGCAGCAGACAGGCTAAGCATGCTCTCTCCCAATTAGTGGCGGGCAGAAAAGCTGGAACTAGAAGGCAGGTTGGCAGCTAAGCAAGGATTTGTGAACCTCAGTACATGCTCAATGAAGGCCTGCTGTGTCCCTGCCTACTCTGACACAGACGTCATGTTATGGAGTGGGAAGGGATGCAGCAGACTTCAGCATACATAATCTATCTGCTGAGCTTTGGCTGATCTGTGCAGCTGCTGCGGCAAGCAACAGAGGAAGGAGAAAGGGGAGATGATGAACTGTTAGGTGGCTGGGGGAGGAGGACACACAAGATGTTGGACTACCAGGAGTGAAGGGGAGGAGATGGAAAAGAGAGAGGGGTACCTTGTTGGTCTTTGGGGGAAGGGTAGAAGGAGTGAAAAGATGATGCTGAACTATGGGGATAACAGAAAGAGCAGTGAGGTCCAGGACTATTGAGTGGTGGTGGGGAGGAAATGAAAGGGGTGCAGGTTAGGGTCACAAGATTGAAGATTCACCTAATATGCATAAAAGCCTTGCACTGGCTCTGGTCGTGATCCAGTTGAACAACAGTATACCAGTTCTATGAAATCTGTTTTACTCATTTGGAATTGTGCCAGGTACTTGTGACCTGGATTGGCCACTGTTGAAAGCAAAATACTGGGCTTGATGGACCTTTGGTCTATCTTAGTTTGGCAATGTTATGATACTTAGTTCTCCTTAGGAGTTTCAAACTTATTACATAGCCAAGTGGGCAGTTTCACCTGACTGGGTAACACACTGATCTGAATTTTATGGATTCCAGTGCTGCCCTTTAAGGATAACACTATAATTCTACCTGGAAAGTGAGCCATGACCTAATGAATGAGTGTCAAGATGTTGGGTCACTGAAATGCTAATAGGCCAATTCACTCTCATCATCCTTTCCCAGCTGAAATCTGAGGTGTGGAGAGGCTTTTTCTTTGTACATCCCTGTACCATTATTTAACCCTGCGAAATCCTTTAACATCCCCCAAATCTGAAAAAGAAAAAGTTATATGCATCTGCAAAGTAATTTTGCAACCTGGAATCCTGTTTTTTTTTAAGCATTTTCATTGTCTCTTTTTTCCAGTGTCAGACAAAGCATAGATAAGAATTTTAAAGTGCTCACCTGGAACTGACATGCACATTTTATCCCATCGTCATCTTCTTTGCACACGCCTCCATATTTACACGATGACTCATCACATCTTCGCACGTCTGCTTCTCTTACATTTAGCTCTGAAAATGAAGCCCAAAAATATAGTTTATTTTCAGCAACCAATCACTTGACTTGAATATATTCAGTAATGAGAACATGAAGGCCAAGAGTTTCTCCTTGATAAAAAAGTGACTCACACAAAGAGGGCTGGGCTTATGCTTATATGCTGAATTATAACATCAATTATGATACTAATAATGGTAGAGGGCAAATGAATATTAAATCTGAGCACTAAGAGAACTGGTACACAGCAGTTGGCAATTATTGTATTGAACATGGCACTTAATGACGATGAAAGATAATTTAGAATTCTACTAAGTTAATATTATTATTTAGAACATTTTACACCTCTAACCTCTAAATCTATACCTATATTCTACAAGACACTGCATCCCCATCTTCCTGTGTCTAGCAATTAAGCTTTGTAATATTCTACATAGCCATCAATACTAGCATGGGTGTGGCCCGAACATCCAGCATTCCAGGTCCCATGCAGAACGTGCCAGACAGACCTGCTATGTGAGTGCTTGCATTTTTGCTAGGACTTTTTGAAAATATTATACTTGCAATCTGCCAGACAGACTTGTCCAACCAGTAAGATTTTTAGCATTTTATTTTTCCAAGGTTAGATAAAGTGCAGTCCCTTTGGGCATTAATCCACTCAAGTCCTCAGGATATCCATGACATAGGTTTGTACACAACTGGAGAAGGATACATACAAACCTCTCTATTCATTAGGATAAAATGGTGTCGTAGCCATACTAGTCCATTTTTAAAGGTAATAAATGGAAATAAAACAAAACAAAAAAAAAAAAGAAGATATGACGATATCTTGTTATTGGACTAACAACACATTTTTGCCTACTTTTCAAAGGCAATACCTAAAGAAGGTATTGCCTTCAACAGCTGTTCAAAAAAAATATATTAACTTAGAGGGGCATAATCGAACGGCGCCGGCCAAATAGATGGCCGGCCATCTTCGGGGCTGGCTCTGCAAGGGGGCGGAGCCAACTGTATTTTCGAAATATGGTTGCGGCTGGCTAAATCGATTGCCGGGTTTAGAGATGGCCGGCTTCGTTTTTCAGCCATAATGGAAACTGGGCCCAGCCATCTCAAACCCGACGAAATGCAAGGCATTTGGTCGTGGGAGGAGCCAGCATTTGTAGTGCACTGGTCCCCCTCACATGCCAGTACACCAACCGGGCACCCTAGGGCGCACTTCTAAAAATTAAAAATAAAAATAGTTCCCAGGTGCATAGCTCCCTTACCTTGGGTACTGAGCCCCCCAAATTCCCCCAAAACCCACTCCCCACAACTCTACACCATTACTATAGCCCTAAGGGGTGAAGGGGGGCACCTACATGTGGGTTTTGGGGGGGCTCAACATTAACCACAAGTGTAACAGGTAGGGGGGGGATGGGCCTGGGTCCACCTGCCTGAAGTGCACTGCACCCACTAAATACTGCTCCAGGGACCTGCATACTGCTGTCAGGGAGCTGGGTATGACATTTGAGGCTGGCAAAAAACTTTTTATTTTTTTGGGTGGGAGCGGGTTGGTGACCACTGGGGGAGTAAGGGGAGGTCATCCCCGTTTCCCTCCGGTGGTCATCTGGTCAATTGGGGCACTTTTTTGTGACTTGGACCGAAAAATAAATGGACCACGTGCAGCCGGCGAAATGCTCGTCTGAGCCGGCCATCTTTTTTCCATTATGGGGTGAAGCCGGCTATCTTGTAACCACGCCCCTGTCCCGCCTTTTGTACCCTCCCTTGAAGGTTGGCCGGCTCTGCGACGAAAAGCAGTTGGGGCCGGCCAAAATCGGCTTTCGATTATACCGATTTGCCCAGGATCAGGAGATCGCCGGCCATCTCCCAATTTGTGTCGGAAGATGGCCGGTGATCTCTTTCGAAAATAAATTCACTAGTCAAATAAAAAAAGGTATCATTTTATCTTATTTTTTAGTTGTGGTTTTGTTTTAGTTCTATTTATTACCTTTATATTCATTAGGGAAATCCTGAAAATCCAAATGGATGACAAAGAACAAAAATGGTAGATAATTGATTAAAAACAATCCGGCTGATATTCAAAGTGATTTCAATGGCCAGAAGAGGCTCCTGGCCATTTAAATCACTTGTCAAGGGCTAAACAGATAGTGCCGCTGAATATCCCCTCTAAATGGCCTTTCCCTCACTGGCAAGGTTAGGGGCAGGCTGGAGACCGAGCTAGGGCGGAGCGGTGATTTAGCCTGTTAGCAGATAGACCCTTACCAAGCACAGAATAAATGATCACAAACTAAAAATAGAACTATATAGCCAAAAATTGATCTGAAAATCCAAGAAGTCACTTGGATTTTACTAAGCTGGGTAAAAGGGGGCCCTGCACTTGCAGTGGTGGCTGTTTCTGCCACACACCAGGGCCCCTTTTACCACAGTGGGTGAAAATAGCCAAAAATGAAATGACTGTATTGTAGGTTCGCACTTGCTGTGCGGCCATTTCGGGGGGGGGGGGGGAGCACTTACCGCCACCCACTGAGGTGGCAGTAAGGTCTTCTGCGCTAACCCGGTAGTAACTGGGCAGTGCTCAATACTGCCTGATCACATGTATACGCTGGAAGAGAGGAGGGAGAGAGGCGACATGATAGAAACGTTTAATATCATCAAGGGCATTTATGTACAGGAAGAGAACCTTTTTCAAATGAAGGAGAGCTCTGGAATGAGGGGGCATATGACAAAGGAAAATTAAAAGAATAAACCAGACATAAGGACATAAGCATCGCCACACTGGGACAGACTGAAGGTCCATCCAGGCCAATATCCTGTTTTCTACAGTGGCCAATCCAGGATAGAAGTACCTGACAAGATCTAAGTTAGAACTCAACCATAAAAATTTAGTTTTGCTCTTATGTAATTTCAGCCTATGAAATGCAATCCAATTGTCTATCATACAAACAGAGGTTTTTAATATGAGATAGCGTATCAGACCACAATTGAGAAACAGGTAGGATCAGGGTGATGTCATCTGCATATATAAGGTGCTTTATCGTAATATTGGTCAAGAGTGGCAGCCAGGGACTGCATTAATAAGTTGAAAAGGGAGAGGGAGAATAGGGATCCCTAAGGAACCCCACTTGATGGACTCCACCTGACAGAAAAAAAAACCATCCTATTTTACAGTATAATGACAAGTTGTCATAAAACCACTTAACCAAAATGGCTCAAAATCTGAGTCGTCAGTTCAAAATCGCCTAGCTCAAATGCACTACTTAAATCAAATTGAATGACAATGGTGCATTGACTTATGCTATCAAAGCTGACAAAATGGTTTCAGTGCTATAGCTTTTCCTAAAGCCTGATTGGGAAGGGTATAAGATATTAAATTTTTGAAGATACACAGTCTATTTGCTCAGTAATGTAACCCTCCATGATTGGATGATAATTACTCACATCAGATAGGCTCAACTTTAAATTTTTAGGAATAGGTGTGAGGACAATATTTGATAAGCAAATTTCTAATGTTGTGAAATCTGGCCTTTTGTGGTTATGTTGTCTGCGTTCCATCTGACATTATTTAGACTTTAAATCCATGCACAGCTTACTTCATGTCTTTGCTATCTCTTGTCTAAATTATTGTAATTCTATTTATGCAGGTCTCCCACAGTTCCAACTACGTCAACTCCAGACCATTCAAAATGCCGCAATTCATCTTTTGTTTAAAGCAAAATGCTATGAACGCGTTACTCCTTATTTCATGAACTTCAATGGTTATCAGTTTTGTATCATATCTGGTTTAATATTTGCTTTTGACTTTTAAGACACTCTATTTCTGGTAGTCCTGCATATATTTCTTGTTTGATTATTCCCCATACACCATCTTGTTCTCTCCGCTTGCTATTCATTTGTTGCTTCTATTCCCTAAATAAGCACGATATGAGTCGACTCCGCATGCTGCATTTGATTTTTTGACATCATATCTATGGAATAACTTTTAGTGAATATCCGATTGGAACTTTCCCTTCCAAGGTTTAGAAAACTTTTAAAGACTCATTTCTTTCAATTGGCTTTTCAAACTAATTTTGAATAATTATATTTCCTGATTTGGATTGCACACACTGTGCCTGATGATCCTTAACTGTGTTTTTGTGATTTTCATTATATATTATTACTCTTTTTAACTTGCATTTGTATGAATGTTTTCTTTCCTATTGGAACGTTAATGATAGTTGCATTCATTGTAGTTGTGCTACTTTTACTTTTTACTCAAAAAGTATTATATTAGGCAATAACTTTTTTTAACTTTCACTTAAGTAAAACTTTTAATGTGTTCTTCACTGTACTTTCACTTTTGTATTAAGTTAAACATTCATTTTTATTTTTACTTAAGTACTTTGACCTAGTACTTTAAACAACATTGTTCCTCCCGCAGGTTCAACCCTTAGTTTTCTGTATACCCTCTCCAGGGTGGGAATCTCCCAGCTCTGCCCATTCTCCAGCTTGATCCCCAGCATTCTCTCCATGCCCCCAATCTCTAAAACACCAAGGCAGAGCTAGCCCCCGCTCACCAACCAGGCACACACTTCATTTCCCTCAGACACAGACTCCCCAAGGCACACACCCCTTCTGTTTGTCCTCTTCCCCTCAGGCAGGGCCCCTCCTCACTCTCAAAACCTCTTCACACATCCCCCCAAGCTTAGCCCCTCTTCTCCTATCTCCTGAAGCACAATACCTCTCGTGCAGGACCCTCACAGTGGACAAACAGCTTCTAATATTTACCTTATCTCCATAACCTAACAGCAAAAGCCCATGAAGAAGAAGCTGCATGTCAGGCCGTATCTTCTACTTCCATCACTCGGGGCCAACTGCAGTCTTTGAACCATGCAGAACATCATAGAGGCCTATGATTCATACAATACAGTAGGCCCTGAACGGTAGGGGGAAGTAGGGTAAGAGGGGCTAAGCTTGGGGTGTATGTTCCAAGGGAGAGAGGTAGGGAAGCATAGAAGTAACACTGCCTTCTGGTCTGCACAGAAGGGAAATTCTGTGTAAATTCTGCAATGCAAAATGGCACAAAATTCCCACAGAAGCGTAATATCCCTATCCCTTTCTCTATCTTACTAGAATGTTGCTGGTTTGTCGTTCATTTTTGCTGGGGGGAAGGGAGTTGTTGTTCGTTGTTTTATCCAGCAATGTTTCCTATTTCTATTTTTCTCCCCCACTGATTCTGATCTGTTCTGCATGGGTTAAATTAACAAAAAAACAAAAAACCCTGCTCATGCTTAATTATCATTGATTGTTTTAGGGTTTTAATAACATTACCCTGCTTGAATGAATGAAAAAAGCTGCTTTTTTGGCATGTAATAATAAGGAAATGGGATTATCCACTGCTAACAGTACCTTTGCTAACTGATATGGAAATTTTAGTTTTGGTTTCGTCTCTCCTGCTATCTCATTCATTTCTCTCTTGCTCTCTCCCTCACGCCCTCCAGTTTATGAGAAAGAGAATCTGATAAGCAAATCCAAGCATCCCATCGTATAATTACATCTAGATAAAAAGAATTAATTATGTGCAGACCTGAAAGCAGCTAAAATTGTCAAGGAATACTTAAAAGCAATTAGATTCATACTGCTTATTAGCAGTGTTTCAAATTTATTACAGGCTGATAACCCCAAGGTTGGAAGAGGAGCTTGTAGGGACATTTATACACTGTTAGTATCTTTTATAGAGCAGGTCATTCAAAGGAGTAACAATTAAGGGGCTAAAACTAGAACTTGGTATGGGGAAAAATAAGAACTTATTTCAGGAAATAAATTTTTGCTGATGAAGAACGCATTGCTTCCAAAAGTTAACAGTGCATTATACATTTAACTCCTAATTATAAAACTTGCACACACAATTAGGCATGACGGCATGAGTATTATGCTAACATTGTATTATATCTCTGTTATTTGAATTTCAGTGCAATTAAATGTGTATATTTTTTGATGCTGTTTCATGAATGTTCTATTGTTACATTTCAATTTACTGTTTTCAAGTTTACCTCATTATTGTATTTAGTTTATTCTTGGTGTACAGCGCTGCGTACATCTAGTAGCGCTATAGAAATGATAAGTAGTAGTAGTAGTTATTTTACTATTGTTATGCTCTTAACAAAACTGTAAGGGCCCTGTTTACAAAGGCACGCTAGCGTTTTTAGCATGCGTTAAAAATTAGTGTGCACTAACCGTGTAGGTACCCATAATATTCCTATAGGCCTCTATTTTAACATGCGATAAAAATGCTAGTGCGCCTTTGTAAACAGGACCCTAAGTTTGATGTTAAACTGTACCTGCTGTACACCGCCTTGGATGAATCTCTTCATAAAGGTGATTAGCAAATCCCAATAAAAATGTGCAACTGTATGGGTAGTTATAGAATCGTACCAGTTATATGCATAATTTAATTACTTAATTAGTCTGTAATTGATGCTTAAATGACACTATCAATAAATGGCCTTAACTAGCACTAATTAGCAGTGAGTTATGACCCTATTCCAGAGTTTTTCTACTGGTGTGCCACAGCTGCTCCGCAGGTGTGCTATGGGAGTTTGAGGTCATTTTAGTAACAGGACTTAATAATTTGTGCCAGAATACCTGCAGACTTCTCTCCCTCTGTCCCCTCCCCTGCTAGCAACCTGGTATCTCCCTTTGTCTCTCTCGACTCCCTTCCCTTCTCCCCTGTATCTTTTAAATTTTCTTCTCTAGCTCTCAGCGGCAGCGGGAACAGTGTTGCTAGGTAGTCATGGAAAAATAAGCATGATCTGTTTAAAAAAACAAGCACAAAACAAGCGATATCAGTTCCTAAAAATACACCCAACTTTTTACGTGTCTTATAAAGTATGTCCCGGGTGTCAGAAGGCAGCCCTAGAACAAGGGTGATGCATATTATAATTAACTCCTTCTATAGCCAATGAGGAAATGAAAGAGGACAGGAAAAGGTGGGACTGAGGGCCAGTTGACACACTAATGTGCAATGTTATCACAGTGACAATCAGCGATATATCAACTCAAATAAAAGAAAAAAAAAGCCCCAAAACAAGCTACCCACGAGTTCAGAAAAAAAAAACGCAACTTCAAAAAATAAGAAGCCCAAACTCACGGGAAAAATAAGCTAGGTTGCCAACACTGTGTGGGAAGCGATTCAGACAGCTTACTAGCGACAACCCCCGAGTCTTCTCTCTAACAGCCAGGAATTGTTGGAAACCAAACCAAATGACCACAATTGTATAACTATAATCGTATTCAGGGTTGTTGTTTTACTTTTTTTAGTTATACGATTGTGGTCATTTGGTTTGCATACATATGTGGAGAGGTGTCCAGTTTTCAATACTATTTGGTAGGCATTGAATTTATTCATATGTTTTAGATGTTTTTATTTACAATTTGTTAAATTTATGTTAATTGTTAGGGTTTTATTGATGAATATTTATATATGTCTATATATTTAATTTGCTTTTTTTCTTTATGTATGAAATGGTTTAGATATTTTTAAATATGTTTTGCATATGTTTTTATTCATTAATATATATATATATAATTGATATGCATATATTTATGTTTATTTGTAGCCACTGATGCAGCCCATGAGTGGGCGAAACATGGCCTGTGCAAGGCACTGTTGGTTGATTAAACTTACTCTGCACATTCTTTTGCATCCTGTCTGCTTTTTTTGCTGTCAGCTGAATCTGTCCAGCCACAATCAAGGCACAGACCCTAGAAGTTTGCCCAATACCGACTTTGTTTTCCAATTACTGGTGTTGCTACTTAATCTCAGCTAAGCTTCTTTGGGTTCATTCCTTCTAAAAAGGATTCCTTTGTGTTTATCCCAAGCATTATTCCGTTACTGTTTTCATCTCCACCACTTCCCGTTGGAGAGTAGTCCAGGTACCTACCACCCTCTCAGTGAAAAAGTACTTCCTGACATTCCTGAGTTGGCCTCCCTTCAACTTCAATTCATGTTCTCTATTTCTATCACCTTCCCATCTCTGGAAAGGTTTGTTTGCAGATTAATGCTTTTCAAATATTTGAACGTCTGTATCATATCACCCATGTTTCTCCTTCCTCCAGAGTATACATGTTCAGGTCAGCATTGTATACCCTGGAGGAAAGGAAAAACAGGGGTGATATGATACAGACACTCAAATATTTGAAAGGTATTAATCCACAAACAAACCTTTTCTGCACATGTGCAGAAGAGCTTCGCAATAAGTTTAGCTCTTGTGCGCATGTGCCAAACAAACCCAAAGTGAAGCACACATTAGCACCTGTTTTCTGCACCTTTAAATATAAGCTTTTCCATTTTTTTTTTATTTTTATACTTGGAAGGCTTATATTTAAGCACAGGAAACAGGTGCCGATGTGTGCTTTCACTTTTCTACTACTACTTATCATTTCTATAGCGCTACTAGACGTACGCAGCGCTGTACACTTGAACATGAAGAGACAGGCCCTGCTCGACAGAGCTTACAATCTAATTAGGACAGACAAACAGGACAAATAAGAGATAAGGGAATATTAAAGTGAGGATGATAAAATAAGGGTTCTGAACAAGTGAATAAGGGTTAGGAGTTAAAAGCAGCATCAAAAGGTGGGCTTTTAGCTTAGATTTGAAGACGGCCAGAGATGGAGCTTGACGTACCGGCTCAGGAAGTCTATTCCAGGCATATGGTGCAGCAAGATAAAAGGAACGGAGTCTGGAGTTAGCAGTGGTTTGTCACATTACCAAGGGCAGGAATACCATGTGCTGCCTTCCAAGAACCACCATGAAGATTCATGCCCCCCCCCCCCCCCCCCGATATTCAGCACTATTTAACCAGCCAGAAGAGCTGCTGACTGAAATAATGCTTAACTGTCTTTCCACCAATATTCAGCAGAGGATAACCGGCTATTCCCCACTGAATATCCCTGGTTATCATCTAGCAGATGGCCGGTTATATCGCTGTCTGCTGATTTTGAAAGCCAAAGGTTTAGCATCCACTTTTGGCCACATGAAAACAGTATATCTTTGGTTGGTTTAAAGATAACCAGCTAATTCTGAATATCAACTTAGCCGGTTATCTTTAAACCAGTCAAAAATAAGCCAGATATTCAATGCCAGTCACCGGAAATAGCCTGACATTGAATATCCAGGATCAGCGCCACTCTGGGAGTTAGCCAGTCTAACTCCTGCGGTCTGAATACCAGCCTTTACTGGACATCATTTATTTATCTCTCTCTGTTTGGAATATATACTGCTCACTCCCTGAAGAATAATCCCTGACATATTCAGGTATTTTGCTGCAGAGACTTCTGGGAATGGACCAGACTGTGTCCACCTGCCACAAAAGTTTGTATTGCTGTTTATTTCATTACTCTCTGGACAAGGGGTCAGCTAGGACAGCTAGAATGTTACTGTGTGTTTGGTGAAGGGTATGTTAGACTTCTTGAAACCTTTTTTTGTTGTTGTTTTATTAGGAATTGATTTGTTAGTTGTTATAGGAAGTTTGTTAATAAGTTGTGAATGAAATTACTGCTGAAAGGAATATTGCTAAATTGGCTTATTTGCTATTGCTATTTATACAATAAATGATTACTTGCATGGGAATGTTTCCTGTCAGCATACTTACTGCCAGAGAACAGAGTGAATCTGAGGACCAGGGCATTGTAATTGGGTTTCCTCGCTAGGGATAACAATAGTTCTTCCTACAGAACTGGGGTAGTGTTTGAGGCAGTGCGCTACTCCCTACTGTTGTCAGGGTAGCAGTGCATGTGCAGGTGAGACATTGACCTAGTTGCTCAGACCCTCAGGCAGTCATGGATTAAATCCCAGGAGAACATTAGGCATTGGTGTGATGTGTTACATGACATGGATTTTGTGGATAGATTTCAAGTTAAAATGACTGACAAGGTGCATAAGTGCATAGTGCCTGTATATTTTGCTATTTCTGTGGGTGATGGGACAGGAAAAATGGTGTATACAGCTTAAGTTTCAGAACCACACACATTAATTCCTTCCTGACTTAGCTATGTCCCCAGGAACATCTCTTTTTAATTCAACTAAAAATGCAGGTGTTGTGAAAGTAAATACACACTTTTAGCCACTCTGAGGGAAACAATTTTCACCCAGGGAAATGCAGCCTTTTGAATATTATTCTCCCTATGGGGCCTGCTAATGCCGAAGGATGTTTCCTGAATCTCTCTTTTAATTGGTACTGTTATATATAAGCTGAATATGTATCAGTTTGATACCTGCACTGGAGTGTTAAGGGTTAGAACAATAGTGTCTTGGTTTACTTTGAATCATAGTAATTGAAGTATCTAAGCAGAGAAGGCCTAAAAGTTATTCATTAATAATATTCCATTTTTAAGAACTGCTTACTACATTCAAACATAGAATATTTGTGCTACTTTCTCCACTGCTGAAAAACTGTTACACTCTTGTCTGTTTAAAGCCTCTCACTACTCAAAGTCTGCCTTCCTCCGTGTTTTGAGGGGCAATGGGAAGACTTGCTTCATGGGCAAGTACAAAACAACGCATAATAAGCTGTGTGTCAGAGAGATGTACAGACACTCAGCGAAGATACTTACCTGTAGCAGATGTTCTCCGAGGACAGCAGGACACATATTACAACTGATGGGTGAATACTACTGCCCAGCATTCTAATTTTTCTAGAAGCCTTTGGAACTGCTGATCGCACATGTCATTCTATCTATTCCACTCCACTCGGTATTTTATAGACCTCTATCTTATCTCCCCTCAGCCATTTTTTCCCCAAGCTGAAGAACCCTAGCCACTTTAGCCTTTCCTCATAAGGAAGTCATCCCATCCCCTTTATCACTTTTATTGACCTTCACTGAACCTTTTCTAATTCCGCTATATCTTTTTCAAGATGCAGTGACCAAAGTTCCACACAGTATTCAAGGTACATACAGTTGCACCATGGAGTGATGCAAAGGCATAACATTCTCATTTTTGTTTTGCATTTTTGTTAATTTATAAGGCTAAAAAAAATGATCACATGATGCTGCTTTTATATGAACAACACTGGTTACATATCCAGCACAGAATCCAATATAAAATTTTATTTCTTGTTCATAAACCAAAGATTTTTGCTTTCCTCAAGTTCTAATCAATTAGTTGCTCCCTCACTGAGAAAAATAGATGTTGCTAGCTTCCAGGATTGTGCTTTCTGCATAGCTCCTACCCTCTGAAACCTGCTTCCAGTGGATATTAATTTTGAGCCTTCCTTAGTGAAAGTCAAAGCTCTTATAAATACCTGGTTATTTTGCTGTCGTTTTGCTGAATTTGTTTCTTGAGGGCTCTTCGTTCTGTTTTGCCTTTTTTTTCTATTCTAATAGTCTTTGTTTCCCTTTTCATTTTTATCCCATTGTATGTTTGTCTTATGGATATAGGAGTTACGAACCAAGAAAGGGATCTGGGTGTCATCACGTTAGGAGTTACGGACTAAGAAAGGAATCTGGGTGTCGTCGTCGTCGATAATATATTGAAACCTTCTGCTGTGTGCTGCTGCAGCTCGGAAAGCAAATAGAATGTTGGGTATTATTAGGAAAGGTATGGAAAACAGGTGTGAGGATGTTATAATGCCGTTATATCGCTCCATGGTGCGACCGCACCTTGAGTATTGTGTTTAATTCTGGTCACCGCATCTCAAGAAAGATATAGTGGAATTGGAAAAGGTGCAGCGAAGGGCGACTAAAATGATAGCGAGGATGGGATGACTTCCCTATGAAGAAAGACTAAGGAGGCTAGGGCTTTTCAGCTTGGAGAAGAGACGGCTGAGGGGAGACATGATAGAGGTATATAAAATAATGAGTGGATTGGAACAGGTGGATGTGAAGCGTCTGTTCACGCTGTCCAAAAATACTAGGACTAGGGGGCATGCGATGAAACTACAGTGTAGTAAATTTAGAACAAATCGGAGAAAATGTTTCTTCACCCAATGCGTAATTAAACTCTGGAATTCGTTGCCGGAGAACGTGGTGAAGGCGGTTAGCTTGGCGGAGTTTAAAAAGGGTTTGGACGGTTTCCTAAAGGACAAGTCCATAAACCGCTACTAAATGGACTTGGGAAAAATCCACAATTCCAGGAATAACATGTATAGAATGTTTGTACGTTTTGGAAGCTTGCCAGGTGCCCTTGGCCTGGATTGGCCGCTGTCGTGGACAGGATGCTGGGCTCGATGGACCCTCTTGGTCTTTTCCCAGTGTGACATTACTTATGTACTTATGTACTGTACCTTTCCCTTCCTTTTTTCCCCTTTGTTATTCAATAGACATGAATTATTGTTGATTTGTTATTATGTTCTGTTGACTTTGTTTATTGTTTGCCATCTTGATGGTTTCCAAATAGCGGTATATTACATGACCTAAATAAATAAACAAATAACTTTGCTTTCTCCAAGGACAAGCAGGACAGACTATTACCACTGATGGGAATGTATAGCTACCAAGCTCACCAAAAAACAGCAAAAAAGAGTAATAAGGGATCTGCAACAGGCAAGGCCAATAAGAAATGCAGATGATATTTTACTGATCTATCCTGTGTTCCCTCATAATCCTGACCTCTTCCCATTGCAGACTTTTCTGCATTCTCTTTTAAACTGGTTCACCTTCCACAGAACGGTTCTCAACCCAGCTAAAATTATAGCCTCTTGGATCTCCTGCTCAGTACCTGCTCCTTCAACTCTGCTTTTATTATTCGACGTTCTAGTGACCCCGGTGATCTGGTTCCAGTACTTAAGTGTTGTGATTGATTATAAACTCTCATTTGATTCTCAAGTATCCATAGTGGTAAGGAAAGGCTTGTACTGGTTGCTACACCTCTACTCCATTACCCATTTCCTAGATTTCATTTCTCTCCATACCCTCAATCATACCTTTCTCATAACCCAACCTGACAACCGTAACACAATCTATTGTGGAATTCCCTCCTCCGTCATCTGCAAACCCTCCATAACTCTTGCTGCCAGATTTCTATGTAAAGTAAAAAGATCTGATCACATCACCCCACTTCTGATTATCCATTTGCATTGGTTACCCATCCAATATAGATGCTGGTTTAAAGTTCTGTGTTTCACCCACAAAGCTCTTCACCTTCATGCTCCATCTTATCTTTCCTCCCTGGTAATTCTCCTTACACCCCTTCCTGTCTACTGCACTCACTTGATTCTCACAGATTAGTGTTTCCTTCTCCAAGATCTGCCCATTGTGAGTCTACCCGCTCTTTTGCTTTCTTCTTCCTATGACCTTTCTTTGGAATGGCCTACCATCTCCTATCAGGTCTGAAATGTCTTTTGTTAAGATCAAGGCCCTCTTGAAAACTCATTCTTTTAAATGACTTTTTGGCCCTCTTTCAGCTGCACCTGAGTCCGGGTGGAGGGGGGGGGGGGGTACCTGTACATTCTCAACAGTCTAGAAGAGTGAATTGCATTGCTGATCTTAAACTACCCTTTTGTGTGATTGCTCTGTATCTTTCCTATGTTTTTCTGGTATTCTTTTCATTTTCTGGATTTTAACTCAGTTTAATTTTTATTGTGAGCTACTGTGGCCTGTGTGCAGTAATAGCAAGATACAGTAACATTGTAGATGATAGCAGATAAAGACCTGTACGGTCCATCCAGTCTGCACAACAAGACAAACCCATTACATACTTCATATGTATACCTAATCTTAATTTGTCCTGCCATTTTCAAGGCACAGATGGTAGAAAAGTCTGCCCAGCACTGTCCTTGCTCTAAAATTTCTGAAGTTGTTGTTGAAGAACTTGAAAAGCTCCACTCCAGCACATCCAAGTATATTCAGCCACAATCAGGGCACAGATTGCAGAAGTCTGCCCAGCACTGGCCTTGTTCTCCAACTTCTGAAGCTGAGTCTATCCAACCAACTTCTGAAGCTGAATCTGTCCAGCCACGATCAGAATATAGGCATAAGTGAATAAGTACAAAACTATTGCCATACTAGGACACCAAAGGTCCATCAAGCCCAGCATCCTGTTTCCAACAGTGGCCAATTCAGGTCACAAATACCTGGCAAGATCCCAAAAAAGTACAAAACATTTTATGCTGCTTATCCCAGAAATAAGCAGTGGATTTTCCTCAAGTCCATTTTAATAATAGTCAATGGACTTTTCCTTTAGGAAGCTGACCAAACCTTTTTAAAACCCCGCTAAGCTAACCGCCTTTACCACATTCTCTGGCAACGAATTCCAGAGTTTAATTACATGTTGAGTGAGAAAACATTTTCTCTGATTCGTTTTAAATTTACTACTTTCTGGTTTCATTGCATGCCCCCTAGTCCTAGTATATTTGGAAAGCGTAAACAGATGCTTCACGTCTACCCTTTCCACTCCACTCATTATTTTATACACCACTATCATATCTCCCCTCAGCCGTCTTTTCTCCAAGCTGAAGAGCCCTAGCCGCTTTAGCCTTTCCTCATAGGGAAGTTGTCCCATCCCCTTTATCATTTTTGTCACCCTTCTCTGCACCTTTTCTAAGTCCACTATATCTTTTTTGAGATGCGGTGACCAGAATTGAACAAAATATTTGAGGTGCGGTCACACCATGGACTCATACAAAGGCATTATAACATCCTCATTTTTGTTTTCCATTCCTTTCCTAATAATACCTAACATTCTATTTGCATTCTTAGCCCCCACAGCACACTGAGCAGAAGGTTTCAACGTATCATCAACGACGACACCTAGATCCCTTTCTTGGTCGGTGACTCTTAACGTGGAGCCTTGCATTATGTAGCTATAATTTGGGTTCCTCTTTCCCATATGCATCACTTTGCACTTGCTCACATTAAACATCTTCTGCCCCCAGTCTCCTAGTCTCATAAGATCCTCTTGTAATTTTTCACAATCCTCTCGTGATTTAACAACTTTGAATAATTTTGTGTCGTCAAAAAATTAATTACCTCACTAGTTACTCCCATCTCTATGTCATTTATAAATATGTTAAAAAGCAGCGGTCCCAGCATAGACCCCTGGGGAACCCAACTAACTACCCTTCTCCATTGTGAAGAATGACCATTTAACCCTACTCTCTTTCTATCTTTTAACCAGTTTTTAATCCACAATAGGACACTACCTCCTATTCCATGACTCTCCAGTTTCCTCTGAAGTCTTTCATGAGGAACTTTGTCAAATGCCTTTTGAAAATCCAGATACACAATATTAACTGGCTCACCTTTATCCACATGTTTGTTCACTCCTTCAAAAAAATGTAATAGATTGGTGAGGCAAGATTTCATGTTGGTTTTGTCTAATTAATCCATGCTTTTGAATATGCTCTGTAATTTTGTTCTTTATAATAGTCTCTACCATTTTGCCTGGCACCGTCAGGCTCACCGGTCTATAATTTCCCGGACCGCCATGGAACCTTTTTTAAAAATCAGCATTACATTGGCCACCCTCCAATCTTTGGGTACCATGCTCGATTTTAAGCATAAATTACATATTACTAACAATAGTTCTGCAAGTTCATTTTTCAATTCTATCAGTACTCTGGGATGAATACCATCTGGTCCAGGAGATTTGCTACTCTTAAATTTGTCAAATTGCCCCATTACATCCTCCAGGTTTATAGAGATTTTATTCAGTTTCTTTGACTTGTCAGCTTTGAATACCATTTCTGGCACTGGTATCTCTGACAAATCTTCCTTGGTGAACACCAAAGCAAAGAATTCATTTAATCTCTCCGTCATGGCTTTGTCTTCCCTGACCGTAGAAGTCTGCCCAGTACTGGCTTTGTTTCCCAGTTACCGGTACTGATATTATTAAAATATCAAATATTTTACTAAACATAATTATTTAATTATTTTTGATGCGCCTACAACAGAATAAAAAAGGACCTATGAGAATGGAATTGGATTCTGGAACTCAAATCATATTTGCTTGTCAAACTATTATCATCTTTTTTTTTTCTCAGTATCATGTCACCCAAAAAAAAAACATCTTTTGTTATTACTAAATGTACATTCTCCTTAATTCTTATACTTCTCCTATATATCTCTTATTATGGTTGTTTGTTAAGATACTACCATGTTATGTCATTACCATGTACCAAAACACTTCTGCCATTACTAAATGTACACTTCCTCATGCATTCCTACTATTCATGATGTATTGTAAGCCACATTGAGCCTGCAAAGAGGTGGGATAATATGGGATACAAATGCAACAAATAAATAAATAAGTTCTGCAGGACTGTCTGATTGAACCAGCTGTTGCATTGAGAATCCTGCTCTAGGCAGTAGTGAGATGTGAATGTGTGGGATGATGACCACATCGCAGCTTTGCAATTCTCCTTAATAGAGGTTTACCATAAGTAAGCTACCAACACAGCCATGGCTCTGACATTGTGAGCCTTAACATCACCCTCTAGAGTTAGCCCAGCCTGGGCATAAGTGAAGGTGATGCAATGTACTAGCCAAATGGATACAGTGCATTTACTGATAGTAACATAGTAACATAGTAGATGACGGCAGAAAAAAGACCTGCACGGTCCATCCAGTCTGCCCAACAAGACAACTCATGTGTGCTACTTTTTGTGTATACCCTACTTTGATTTGTACCTGTGCTCTTCAGGGCACAGACCATATAAGTCTGCCCAGCACTATCCCCGCCTCCCAACCACCAGCCCCGCCTCCCACCACCGGCTCGGGCACAGACCGTATAAGCCTGCCCAGCATTATCCCCGCCTCCCAACCACCAGCCCCGCCTCCCACCACCGGCTCGGGCACAGACCGTATAAGTCTGCCCAGCACTATCCCCGCCTCCAAACCACCAATCCCGCCTCCCACCACCGGCTCTAGCACAGACTGTATAAGTCTGCCCAGTACTATCCCCGCCTCCAAACCACCAATCCCGCCTCCCACCACCGGCTCTGGCACAGACTGTATAAGTCTGCCCAGCACTATCCCCGCCTCCCACCACCAGCTCTGGCACAGACCGTATAAGTCTGCTCAGCACTATCCCCGTCTCCCAACCACCAGCCCTGCCTCCCACCACCGGCTCTGCCACCCGATCTCGACTAAGCTCCTGAGGATCCATTCCTTCTGCACAGTATTCCTTTATGCTTATCCCACACATGTTTGAATTCCGTTACCGTTTTCATTTCCACCACCTCCCGCGGGAGGGCATTCCAAGCATCCACCACTCTCTCTGTGAAAAAATACTTCCTGACATTTTTCTTGAGTCTGCCTCTCTTCAATCTCATTTCATGTCCTCTCGTTCTACCTCCTTCGCATCTCCGGAAAAGGTTTGTTTGCGGATTAATACTTTTCAAAAGCAGGATGGCTGCCCTCCATCCTGCTTTTGAATATGCTCTGTAATTTTGTTCTTTATAATAGTCTCTACCATTTTGCCCAGCACCAACATCAGGCTCACCAGTCTGCAATTTCCCAGATCACTTCTGGAATGTTATTTAAGAAATCGGCGTTACATTGGCCACCCTCCAGTCTTCCAGTACCATGCTTGATTTTAAAGATAAATTACATATTACTAACAATCTCTATATTCTGGAACAGGTCCAAAAACATATGTCCCAAGGTGGATCCAGATTGTGAACATTTCAAACATGCATCATTCTGACATAAAGTAGCCTAAAGAGCATGAGAATGAGAAATATACATACACAATAAGAATTTATACTTTAATTCTCAGTGTAACATGCTTTTTTATAATCTTAACACTCACAAGAGCTTGCACTCTTAATGACATTGCTCAAATGACAACAAAATGAAAAAAATAACCCCCAAAAATGAGTATTCCAGAAAAGACGGAGAAATAACAAGACAAAAATTTTCCATTGTGCACACCCCTAATCTATTTATGGGCTGCTTGCAGGACCTCCTAATGATGACAGCCCATCTTCCTCATTCCTCCTTTCTTCTATCCCATTGTCCTGGTACCTGTTGTCTCTCTTTCTCTTTCTTTAACTCTTCTTGAAGCCTTCAGCCGTTAAGGTAGTAAATCCAGAAAAAAGTTGCAAGTCTCAAAACTGGCATAAAACCTTTACTAATGCTAGTCAGAAAAACATAAATTAAGTTTTACTTCTTCTCAGATGATGAGATGATACCTTTTTTTATTGGACTAACTTAATACATCTTTTGATTAGCTTTCGAAGGTAACTCTTCTTCAGATCGGAAATAAGCAAATGTTGACAAATATAAGAATATAATGTTTGAGGGAAGGGCATTCCATGACTTTGGGGCTACAAAAAAGAATGCTGAGGAACGTGTTGATTCACAGTGGGCAAATTGGGGATAGGGGATGGTCAAACGATTAACATCCAGAGATTTAGGGTTACATGTATTAACTTATGAAATAATACATTAAGTAGTTAACACAGGGTTTTCAGGCCCTCACTACTTTCTACTGTGCTAAAACGGGAGCCTTTGCATTAAAAACCCAGCATTACCTGCCTAATGTGGAGGTGGGCCGGGTTGAGCATGACATGGGCGGGCAAAGGTGTGGTCACTGGTTCAGGGATCTTTACCATACACTAGTTTTCCCAGCTGCTGATAGTGCAGCTGATCTTACTGCCACCTTAAGAAGGGAAGGAAAGTGCAGTTGCTCTACCTCCAGTCCAGTAGTGCAGCATGCTGTCAGTGGTGGTGCTGCAGCAGCACATTCTCAATCCCCTCCCCAACACAACCTGATCTCCCAATCACCTTTTGAACTCCACCAAACACACCAAATCCCTCCAATCTAGCTTCTCAATCTCCTTGTTCAAGCCCCCTGACCCCCTCAACATACTAGATCCCTCTGATGAGGCCTGTACCCCCCCCCCCCAACACAGGCCCTGCCCCATGATCAGAATACCAAGCCCCTCCACAACCCTGAACCCCCAATATATACCTGAACCCCTATCACAAACCTGACACCTCAGTTCACAACATGGGCTGCCAATAGTCAAACTCTGCTCCTTTGATAAAATCACTCGTCTTCCCAATCCAACCCTCCCCAACTCTTCAATCCCCCCTGGGACTTACCCAGGGAACATCATTGGTGGGTCAGTGGGTCCCGAATGGCAGCTATCTCTCTTTGTTGTCCATGACCTCTTGCATTACTACCACTAAGGGTTACCCTTTCATATATGGAGTTACCTGCATACATACCTACCACATGCTTTCAAAAAAAAACAAAGAAAAAAAACTTTATGAGTTAGATTGGCCAGGTTTTCATGATAGCCACAATGTATATGCATGAGAGAGATTTGGGTCCAATGATTAGGAAGGTTGGTGGTTTCAAGGTAAATTAGCTGTTGGCAGAAAGAAGAGCAGGGACGTGTCACCACCTGCAGAAGTCTATCTATCCTACCTATCTCCTGTATATTGTCCTCCTGTTAGCAAAAGGAGCTGGTGAGCTGTGCTTCTCAGATGTTATCTTCATCTCTGCTGGTTTTCCTCTGTATTTGGAACTACGCAGGGTCTTGTAGTCTCATGTCGTGAGAACCACTAGCTCAGTTTGTAGAAAAACATTAAGAGGAGGCAGCTTACTGACACCTGCTGGTTGAAGAGGATCAGTTTAAGGGGGTGGGGAGGAAATGAAGGAGATTATGTCGGGGGGGGGGGGGGGAGGTGTTATGCCATGGGATGGAAGAGCAGCTAACAATGAAGTTCACATATTTCTAGAGGGGTTAAAAATGTATTTCGATTATGGTAGGGGAGACCAAAGCATTTGTTTGCCGAGGGCCCAGCAGAGGGTTAATCCTGTCTTACATCTATTGTATACTGAAATAATAAATATACAACCTTAAAGGCAGAAACAAAACAAAACGAATAATGTAAAATGTCTGGTAGACCACATTCTAGAAAGAACAAGATTAAAAAGAAAATTGAACAGGAAAAGAATCAACAATATATATTGCAGGTCAGACCAATAAAACAGAACAAAAAGCAGAGCGCAGAGAGAAACTTTAATAAGCAGCATTGAAGATTTCATTCAAACACCTTAGAGGGCAGGACTGAAGGAAAAATCTTAAATGCTCAGGTTTCCTAAATATGTATCTGCCCCCCTGAAATTTAATCAAGCAGTTGCATGGAGCTCTAAGAAAAACCAGTGCCCCAGCCCATAGACAGAACCCATTTACATTTTTCCTGACCCCCAAATTCTGTATCTGGTGTCCAAAGATGCACGCCGAAATCTGTGCACACTGCTACTTGGTGTGCGCAAGTTAATTAGTGTTGATAATTGACCCATAATAAGCAATTTTCAGCACTAATTGGACATTATGGAGAAGATTCTATATATGGCTCCTAAAAATGTCAGTACTGAAATCAAGCGTATTCTATAATCTGTGCTTAGACTTAGGTGCCGATTATAGACTACGTTTAGTTCATATTTCAGCGCCTAAATCTATGAGCATCCATTTATACAAATGAAAACTTTGGTGTAAATCCCTGCGCATAGCTTTAGGCATACTAAGCAATATTCTACAACTGGGCGCCTAAATTTTGGAACACCCACGAAATGCCAATTTCCTCACCCATACCCATGCCCATTTTTGCCTGCGTTAATTAGAAGTTCAGGGCACATCGTTACAGAATACACTTAGCGAGTTGTCCGCCTAAATTGTAATCAGTGCCAACTAATGCTCATTATTGCTTGTTAAGTGCTGTTATCAGCGCTCATTAGCTTGTTAAGTTACGTGCATTGTTATAGAATCTGCCCCAATTTCGGTACAGATCTCTAGGCGCACTATATGGGATTCGGGGGTATGTGCATATCCCCCTTATATGTAGTCTAGAACGTAATGCGCTATATTCCAAGGTGCACAACCATAAAAGATGCACAATGAGGGGGGGTGTCTAAAATGTATGCACGCTGTTACAGAATCATGCCTAACTGCAAAGAAAATGGCTGTACATATGTGGGCTTGCTCTGAGCAGGCCTAACTGCTGGCGCGAGGGGTAAGAGGGAGAAGGTGGAGGAGTGGCCTAGTGGTTAGAGCACCAGGCTTGCAATCCAGAGGTGGCCAGTTCAAATCCCACTGCTGCTCCTTGTGATCTTGGGCAAGTCACTTAACCCTCCATTGCCTCAGGTACAAACTTAGACTGTGAGCCCTCCTGGGACAGAGAAATATCCACTGTACTTGAATGTAACTCACCTTGAGCTACTTCTGAAAAAGGTGTGAGCAAAAATCTAAATAAATAAAAAATAAATAAATAAAGGAGGTTGAGCAGTAGGTATATGATGCAAATGTTTCTGAATGCTACATTGCTATTTGCATTGGGATTTTACATAAGGAAGTAACATCATGGGGGGAAAGACTTTTGGGGTGGTTTCAGTGATTTCATTCCTAGTTAAGGACCTTTATGGCAATAGATATGTCACACTCATCCATGAAAGGGCAGTCCTCCAATAGATTTGGTACAGATGACCAAGACATAGAATATGATGTAGCCTAGGGGTTAGAACAGCTCCCTTATTACTCCAGGGTGGTGGGTTTAAGTCCCATCATTGTAGCTATTCACTTCATCCTCCATTGCCAAACTTTAAAGAGGCGGCATACAAAAGATTGCGCTCTTGTACAAGGGTTACACCTGACTGATGCTTTCATGAAATTTTATCTGCTCGCTTCCACTTTCCTTCCTGTGATAGGAGGCTTCATTATTATATTGATCAGTTAACCTAAGCCAGGCCTTCCTGTAGGAGTTATAGCTCCTTTTTTTGTGGCCAGGTATAATTAAATATTTGGCCAGCTTGGCAAGGAACAGCCTGGCCAGCAGCAGCGTGTCTGCCTCAGAAAAATTGGGCCTGCCATTTTGCGGTGGCCATTTTCACAGTGTCCCCCCCATGGATGATATCATAACGTTTTGCACGCTGATGCTGACACTCAGATTCAGCTTGGATCTAGAATTTCACGCTAAATAGTGTGCCACATATAGAATCACGCACAGCGTGATTTTACAAAGGATGTGAGCCATATTTCGAATCACACTACGCGTGAATGTTGGCGTGATTACTTAACTGCTCAGGCCGGTGATCACACCATCATTCGAACTATAAGCAATTCTAAATATGGCACACTCCCTTTATAGAATCATCCTAGGTGCCACTTAAAGAATTTACTCTAGAGTGTGCCTGGAAGCAGCTTGAAAATAGAAGCCTTAATCCCAAGGACTATGTAGCTCTCCTCACTGGGTGAGGAGAGTTTTGTAAAGAAGGTCTCCATCCATTTCCAACACAAAAAGAAACTAAAAGTGTTCACTGGAACATTTTCTGCTCTTGAGAATGTTTGTAACAGTTGGAACATGTCCAAATAGTCAGTTAATTGGGCAGCTGGCTGTGCCTCCTCCAGATTTTCTCCGATTTCCTTTCAAAGCAGATAATACATTTTTGTAATTGGAGGCAAAGTTTCAGAGGAATGCTCCAAAGATACCAACAGATATTTCTAAAGATTCAAGCATTATTTGGAGAATTTAATACTCTCAAATTATATCTCCTTTGCGAGTTCTCCAGATTTTCTTTCAGCAAATCCTCATTCACCTTAGAAACTTGTAACCCACTCTTTCAGAATTTCCAACTTCCCATCATGTTCTGCCAGTATGTTATCAAAAACATGTACAAAGCCTCCATGGCAAGTCAGATCATTTCTTAGGCTACCATCTTTGGTCTTACCAGACTACACCATCGTCCTTATCTGAGATCTCCACACACTTTACCACTTGTCTATAGCTCCAGAACAGACTCTGCAACATCAACTGCAGCCACTCCAAACTATTGCATGGCTGAAACAAGGTAAAACAGTGATGACGGTTCTCTTGTGTGTTTGTGAGAGGGGACACTACCTCTTCTACTCATACCACATGCAGGAGGTAAACTCTAAGTTATGGGACTCAGTAATTACTGTACACAACTGCCTGCAGACCTCTAGGATGTTCTGAGTCAATTAGGCTCGCTGGAGGGATTAGAGAGCACTCAGGTGAAAAAGTCCAAACTTTTCCCTTTCTTGTAACCATAATGAATGGTAAATTGGCCCAAGATAACAGAAGATAAGAACAATGCAAGGCACATAATTCTCCCCTGCAGTCACCATCTTGCTCTCCCCATAAACACTGTGGTCAATATTCAGCCAACATGCCGGCTGTATAAATCTATGCACCAGAGCTGGTGCTTATTAGTCTCACTCACACACACAAGGTGTGACTTGGGCTGCATGTACTGCAGCAGGGCATGTTTATCCACTTCTACCCTAGCTGAGATAATATTTAACCATTTCTCTGACCTCATGTGCAACTTCTTTTAAATCAATCACCTTACTTTCTAACTTTTCCTACTTTCTTACCTATCTATATGTTACATCTTTGCTTTACCCTTCACTATCAATTATAATGTTCTATTACATATTGTGTTGACATTGTAAGTTGTATAATGTTATGCCAAAAGGAACTCAAATGTTGTTCTCCCAGCATGTGGAATCCAAACTTCACTTATTTTAATTTACTTTAACTGGAGCTCAATGCATCCACCCTTGGCACCAGTGGTGTAACTATGTGAGGCCAGGGGGGCCTGGGCCCCCGTAGATTTGGCCCTGGACCCCCCTGCTGACGACCCTCTCGACCCCCCCTCCCGCCGTCGCCTGCCTTTGCTGGTGGGGGACCCCAACCCCCGCCAGTCGAGGTCCTCTTCTTCCCGCAAAAGGCTTCCTTCTGTTTCTGACGTCCTGCACGTACAACGTGCAGGACAAGATCTGTGAGTGTTTTGTTCTCACAGGGTGTGTTTATTTGCAATGAGACTGATATTAGGATAACCAATGGTTTTCTCAGTATATGAGTTTTTTACATTGGTATCTGAACTACCGGTCTGGATAAAAAAGAAAAAAGGACCTGTGATAGGATCAGCTCCATTGACAACTTTGGCGTTCTTTTGTAATGAAAGGGATTTTTCACCTGAAGGGTGAAGTGCCAAGGGTGGATGCATTGAGGTCCAGTTAAAATAAATTAAAATAAGAGAAGTTTGGATTCCAAGGCAGACACACGCTGGGAGAACAACATTTGAGTTCCTTTTGGCATAACATTATAGAGATAGATTTAGAATCAAGGGACCCCCATAAGTGAAATAGAGAAGTTGTATACCATGCCATACTTTGTATTGTTTTTGAATATTTTTACTGCTGTAATTGCCTATTGCTCATGTTTGATCTATTTTTACTGTACACCGCCTCCTTCTCCTGCTCCCAGGCTGCTGGTGCCGCAGTCCCGTCTCCACCTGCCTACCCTCAGCTCCCTTCTGTCTGTCGTGCGACCCCCTGCATTTAAAAAAAATCTCTAAAGCAGCAGCGCAGCGCCTTCAGTGCGAAAGCAGCAGATCGCCTCGGGCAGGCCTTCCCTCACTGTGTCCAGCCCTCCTCAGATGTAACTTCCTATTTCTGCGAGGGCGGGACACAGTGAGGGAAGGCCCGCCCGAGGCAATCTGCCACTTTCGCACAGAAGGCGCTGCGCTGCTGCTTTGAGATTTATTTTATTATTTAAATGAAAGGGGTCGGATGGCAGGTTGAAGGGAGCAGAGGGTAGGTAGGTGAAGACTGGGAACTGCGGTGCTGGTGGCCTGGGAGCAGGAGAGGGAGGCGACAGCAGTAGCGATTGAGGGGTGTGGGGGCGATCCTTGGGGGGGTGGGGCAGCGATCCTGGAGGGGCGCAGCCTTGCCCCGGGCCCAGCTCAGTCGCTCGGCAGCCCTAATACCATACATCACTTCTCGCACACTATGTTCTTCTGAAGCAGGGCTACAGCACTACGTACGTCTAGTAGCACTATACAAATGATAAGTAGTAGCAGTAGTAGTACTTGCACTACCCCTTCCCTCTGTCATTTGTCTAGGGCTTGTGCCATCAGTTATACTGGACCAAAGCTTTGGAATGCTCTACCTTATGCTCTTCGCCTAGTATTCAAAACTGACCTAAAGACTCTTCTTTTCACACTCGCTTACCCAACTTCTTGCTGAGCCGTGCACTTTATACTTCCCTTCATGTACCCCAAACCCCTCCATGTAGCATTGTTTGTTGTACTCCGCTTTGAAGCCATTCCCGCATATGGCGGTATATCAAGCCTCTGTAAATAAAATGCAATAAAACGCTGCCATGTACATTTACACCAGCTAAGGAGCAGGTGTAAATGTTGTAGCTGATGTACACACATAGGTGTGTATTTCATAGGGAAACATACATACTTTATAATTCCAGCCGTACCCCCTCCACCAAATTCTTCCTTTTCCAAACACACCCACTCCCGGGTCTGCATCAAAGTATGTATCTCCTTGGCATGGTATGCACTGGTACACAAGGGTAATTTTTAAGAGGCATTTTATGCATGAATACTGGCAGAGACACATTGAAAATCCTTTATGAAAGAAAGCTTCCCCCACATTTGTCCTGACAGTGTGTCTCAACACCTATAAGAGTGAGACATTGGCTTGACTTCCCTGCCCTTGGGGCTTTTGATTTCAGCTCAGACAGTCCACAATGTTCTGTTGATGGATTTTGTGACACAGCCACTGGTCCATTAGCAGCTGTGCTGAGACCATGAACTGTTTTCCTGCAGACCACCAAGGGAGTGACTTTCGAATGCTAAAGCCTGTCCTTTGCCAAAGACCTCAGACCAAATTGTAACCAGTGACTAATAGATGAAAGCCTTTGCAAACTTGTGTGAATTCAGCAACTTTTTAGTGAATTGATTTTGAGATAGCATTTTATTGCTGTTGTTTTTCTCTTTTTTTACCTTAAAGCAATATTTTTTTTTAATTGCATGCAGTTAAAATCTTTTCTTGCATAAAAGAGCCACTGTGATGAGTTTTAGAGCTCAGCGGGGGTTTTTGTTTTATTCCTTTGAATTCAAGCAAGCATCTCTCAGTTTATGTTACCCTCCCACCCCCCTCTTCCCATTCCCCTTCTTTGTTAAGCAAAAGGAGGGAAGATGGAGGAGGCTGAACTAAAGAAACAAACCAACCGAATATCTAAAAGACCAAACAGATGGGCAAGCACATCAAAATCCATACAGTTCCATTTTTTCCTGATTCAAGAAGTGATTTATTTAGGGGCAGCCTATGGGTAGCCACCAGGCTGTTGATAATATTGAGCTTTCTCCTATCTCCTTTTTCTCTTAAGGATTTGACCTTTTATTGTTAATTTTTGCCTTATTATTGCAAATTTTGGATTTTTCTTTTCCTGTTCTATAGTTTGATGCATTTTTTATTCTTGTATTATAGACCATGTATATAGTGCTGAAAAAAATAGATGCAGAAAGGCAGAAGATACCCTAAAAGTAATACAAAAAAAAAAACGAAAAACAAACAAAAAATTGGGCAGTGACCACAATGTACAGCGCTGCGTAAGTCTAGTAGCGCTATAGAAATGATAAGTAGTAGTAGTAGAGATTCCAACATAAGGGTAAATTTATTAAAAAAATACAAAAAAACTAAAATGTTGACCTGACGCAGTCCTGAAATTCAGTGTAAAACACACCTGCCTCAGGAGTCAATACTATAAATAAATAAAATGCGATTAATAAATACACAAACAAGAATGTCAAAACAAACTACATAGATATCATAAGTATCATGTACAGATGTAAAAATATAAATACAAACTCATAAATATCTCTGAAAAAAATGATTTCAAAACAAATTTTAGCACAATTTAAAAAGAAACAGTAACAATATATAAAACAAGCGTATATATACCTAGTCGTAAAACAAAAGGGAACAATCACTGCATGTGATAAAGAAGTGGATTTAAAAAACTGCACATACTTGATAATACATAGATAGAAAAACAGAATGAAATTAAGATCACACCTATCAAATGAGCAATATGAAGAAACCAATCAGGGAGCCAATGGAGAGATATAAATATAACACCATCTGTTCAAAGCATAAATACATAAAACCTTTAAGAATGGAAACAATAAACTGTTCTCATAGGGATGCAACTACAAAAAAAGAAGGATACATGGTCTAAGGTGATTCTGAGTAAGCCAAGCCCAAAGATAAGGAACAAAGAATAACAATGAAACACGGAAAAGTTTGCAAACAAACATAAAAACATGTTTGGGGGAAAAAGAAAAAGCAATTTAAAAGGAGATAAAAAAAAAGGAAGAGCCACCAATGGTCAATTTTTATCACACACAAGCACAAAAAGGGGGTGTGTTGCCTTTCACTGTAGATAGTAAGGAACCAGCGTTATCGTTGATACCATGAATCAAGCAACATTGTTTCCTACCTTTTAGATATGAGGCAAATAGTTTTCCTGCCCCAATCCCAACAATATAACCATTGAACCTTAGCGACGTAGTTCATTTCTAGCAGGATCACTTAGAGGTCCTTTTATAAAGTGTGCTGAAAAATGGCCTGCGGTAGTGTAGACACGTGTTTTGGGTGCGTAACAGAATCATTTTTTTAACGCACCTGTAAAAAAGGCTTTTTAAAAGTTTTTGCTGAAAACGGACGTGCAGCAACATGAAAATTGCTGCGAATCCATTTTGGGTCTGAGACCTTACCACCAGCAATTGACCTAGCAGTAAAGTCTCACGCGGTAACCAGGCGGTAATGATCTAAGCGTGCCCCAAATGTCTCTTTAAGTGCATTTGATACGCACGGCAAAAAATAAAATATTTTTCAGCTGCACGTTATCAGACGTGCGGCAAAAATGATATTACCTTAAGAGCCACGCGGTAGCTGAACGGTAACTCCATTTTGGCGCGCATTGGGCATGCATAGACACTTACGCGGCTTAGTAAAAGGGCCCCTAAGTAACTGGTTATAGCTAAATTTTGTCTTGAAAAGCAAATGTAACATATCCGCATCCCATTTAGAAAGAAGTTTCATCTTTAACTTATCAATTTCATTTTGCAGAGACTGCAGCTGACGTTTTCTGTTAGCATTGAGTTTGACAGAATAAGCTATAATCGATCCCCTTAGAGTATCAAGAGGTACAGGAGCATCCTTGTTAAATTGATAATATTTTTGTATGGAATCCCTGAGATGAGTGAAAAAAGGTAGATCCTGTAAAAGGGCATTATTAAAGCACCATAGGGCGGGTTGACAGTTTGCATCAAGTCTTTCAGCACTACAACCCCCCCCCCCCCCCCCCCCCACACACACACACACAGCATGATCTGAATTATAATATATCTGTGGAAGCAGATTCAACCTTTAGGAGTAAAATTTTAGAAATAAGCATGTAGTCTATCTGGGAAAATTAATGATGGACTTGGAAATAAAAGTAACATCTTGTCTAATGGGAATATGAAGCCTCTATGGGTCAATAAGTCTCATGTGCTTACAGAAAAGTTCAGCGTCTCTCTTATATGTACACAATTTAGTTCTAGGCTGACAATCAAGTAAGGGGTCAAGTAGAAAGGGGTCAAGTATTTTATTAAAGTCTCCAGCAACAAGGAGTTCTAGGGAAGACAGTTCCGCTATGGGAGCTGTTAACTCTGCAAAAAAAGATTTAGTGTTACCAGTAAGTGCAGAGATATTGACCAAACTCATTATTTTATCCCCTGCTTATATGCTAAAGATATGCCATCTACCATTAATGCCATATCTGGAACAAGCAAATCCAAGAAGACAGGAGGAGCCTCCACGGAAAGTCAAAGCAAAACAGCAAAAGTAGAGGCTGACAAATGCGCAAACCAATAGGGAGATAATATCAAAAACCAGTTTATTCTGAATATTTATATCAAGGACCCGACACGGTCCGTGTTTTGGCGCCAAAGCGCCTGCCTCAGGGGTCACAATCAACTTTCTCTGAGAAGAAGCTGATAGGCTTGAATAATTCCTTTATGTATGCAAGTTAATCCACAGAGAGAACCAAAGAACAGCCAAGCGATCAGCAAACACCCATGGATATCTGGAACAAGACCATTAACAGAAGTTGTGTTACTAATTAAGGGCCCCTTCTACTAAGCTGTGTAGATGCCTACGTGTGTCCAACATGCACCAAAATGGACTTACCACCCGACAACCACATGGCTCTTGTGGTAATTTCATTTTTGGTGCTCATCCGCTACGCGCGTCTGAAAAATAATTTTTATTTTCGGACGCGCATAGCAGACACGCGCAAAGTGGCATCTAACGTGCGTAGGTCCTTACTGCCCAAATGGACGCGCGGTAATTTTGATTTTCCCGCACGTCCATTTTAAAGGCAAAAAAAGAGGCCTTTTTTTACAGGCGTGCTGAAAAACGATTCTGCACGCGCCCAAAACCCGCGCCTACACTACTGAAAGCCACTTTTCAGTGTGCCTTTGTAAAAGGACCCCTACAGTAGCTATGCCACACTTTTTCCCTACCACAGAAGCTACTTAATAGTTTCAAACTCATCCGCCTTTAAGCTTAGTGGCCTCTTGAATAGAAACGTGTCTCCTGTAAGAAACAAATATCAGGCTTAAATTTCTTTAAGTAGGACATGATCTTTTTCCTCTTAATGGGATGGTGAAGGCCATTCATATTAAGCGGAAAAAGTTTTAACCCTTTCATGATGAAAATAAGAAATGGAACAAATTACAAAAATTGTACCAGGACAGCTGTAAGAACCAAAACATCTGCATAGAGAGTAAAACATTAATCCTGAAAACAGCCATCAAATAAATGAACCCCATATCCCATAATAGCAACCAACCCACTCCCCACCATCCATTCCACTCATACAACCATATACATCCAGCCCAATGCATTCCCTAAGACACACACTAGAACCATTCCATCGTAGTATGAAAATACAGGGAACTAAAAACTCCTAACCGTAAAAAAAAAAAATAGAATATCTGATGTCAACTCTGGAACGCAATACCTCGACACATCCGAACAACCAATGAACACCTACCCTTCCGAAAGCTGCTGAGAACTTACCTCTTCAAACAAGCTTACCCAAACAACCCAACTTAATTCTCGAACCTAATCCACGCCACTAGCACTACTCATACTCCAATCCTCTCCCCCACATCTCTCCCTACTGTCCTACTCTTTATAACTGGATCATCTCTTGATACTCTGTACCATACTTTGTGCTGCCTCTGTTATACTTCGTACCATACCTGTACCATACTTGTGTCATCTCTGTGATACTAGTACCATACCTTGTAAGCCGCACTGAACCTGCTATCGAACGGGAAAGAGCGGGGTATAAATGCTATAAATAAATAAATATTATCTAGTTGTATACAGCAACATACACCGAACAAACATTTGCTTTTTGCAATTACAGAGATCATTGTTTCATTAATTCAGACCTGGTTATGGTACAGAAATGGTCCTTGTACCCCTACTAGATGATCTTCACAGAAACCGAGACAAGGGATTTGCCTCGATGTTAGTACTGCTTGACTTCCCAGCAGTTTTTGACACCGTGGATCATGAGATCATGCTAGCACGACTGACAGAAACAGGTATCAATGGAAGAGTACTTTCAGATCCTACCTATCAGACAGACAACAATCCATAATGTCTGGCAGCAACTCATCACCACCATGGACACTGACCTGCAGGGTACCACAAGGATCGATACTGTCACCTATTCTGTTCAATATCTACCTCAAACTACTAGCTGAGCTGATTCAGTCAATGGACACTCAGTTCTACATCTATGCGAAGGATGTGCGGCTACTCATACCCATTGAACCTGACTTACCTACAGCCTTGAATAAACTGATTACCTCTCTACATCAATTCAAGAATGGGCTAAACACAACAAACTTTGCCTGAACCCAAGTAAAACCAAGCTTCTCTGGGTCCCTAACGCAAGTGGATACATACCTGACATCAAAATCCCTTTTGGGAAGTACGAACTCCCCCTCATATCACAAGTCAGGAACCTTGGAATACAGTTAGATTCAACACTTACTCTGATTCCCCAAATCCAAGCAACCTTCAAGAGCTGCTTCTACTATTTGCGACAGCTACGCTGCCTTTCTCCTTACATCGAGAAGCAGTGGCGTACCAAGGGGGCGGCGGTGGGTGTGGTCCGCCCCGGGTGCATGCTGCTGGGGGGGGGGTGCCACGCTGCTGGGGGGGGGGGTGCCACGCGCCTGTCCGCTACGTTCGTTCTGTGCTCCCTCTGCCCCGGAACAGGTTACTTCCTGTTCCGGGGCAGAGGGAGCATGGAAACGAATGAAGCGGACAGGCGCGCGGCACCCTCCCCCCCCCCCCCAGCGGCGTGCACCCGGGGGGGTTCTTTCGGCGGGGGGGGGGGCTTTCGCCGGGGGGGGGGGGTCACGCTGCACCCGGGGGGCAGGGCGCATCGGCGATCCGCCCCGGGTGTCAGCCCCCCTAGGAATGCCACTGACGAGAAGGTAAATCTTATCTCAGTTGTACATGCCATGGTAACATCAAGACTGGATTACTGCAATGCACTATACAATGGTCTGAATACAAAGGGCCTGCACCAGCTCCAGTTGATTCAGAATGCAGCAGCAAGACTCATAGAAGGTTGCAAGCGATGTGACCATATCACACCATTTTTGCAAAAACTTCATTGGCTGCCAGTACAATACAGGGCTAAATTTAAAACTCTATGTCTGATCTTCAAGGCCCTGAAAGGAAAAGACCCCGAGTACCTGAAAAATAGGATGATCCTTCACACACCGCCAAGGACACTAAGGTCCTCACAAGGACTTTCACTAACCACACCCTCTCCAAAAGACATTACACGATGTGATACCCGCAAGCGAGCCTTCTCCAGAGTAGCCTCCACACTCTGGAATGCACTGCCTGAAAGTTTGCACTTAACACAAGACTATCTCTACTTCAGGAAGCAGGTGAAAGCGTGGCTCTTCAACCAGGCCTTTAATGGAGTGATTCAGGCTGCGTATACTGCAGCAGGACATTTATTCACTCCTACTCTAGCTGAGATAATATTTAACCATTTTTCTGACCTCATGTGCAACTTTCTTTAAATCAATCACCTTTCTTTCTAACTCTTCCTACTTTCTTACCTACCTATATGTTACATCTTTGCTTTACCCTTTGCTACCAATTATAATGTTCTATTACGTATTGCTTTGGCATTGTAAGTAGTATACCATGCCATACTTTGTATTGTTTTTTAATATTTTTACTGCTGTAATTGCCTATTGCTCATGTTTGATCTATTCTTACTGTACACTGCCTTGGGTGAATTCCTTCAAAAAGGTGGTAAATAAATCCTAATAATAAATAAATATAAATAAATTGTTAAACAGGAAACAGACATTCATGGAACTGCTTGATCTTGCTTGAAAACACACTTCTTAAGCCCATCAGGACATTCAAAAGTATAAGTATGGTTAGCATAGGTAACTCTGAGTCTGGTAGGGCATAACATGCCAAACTGTGCACCCAACTGACAAAACTGAGGTCTTAAAGCAAGAAGACGTTATCTTTTGTTGGCAGTGGCCGATGCAAGATCTGGTAAATCATAATCTTGGCAGCGTTCCAGATGTTAGGTGATGATTTGGCCTTAGTTAAAAATGCCATGACCGGTTGATATCAGAGTACCTTGAGGAGAAATGGCAGCGAGCATTGCAAAGTTGCAGGTCTTCATGCTGGGATATGATATGCGCCTTCCACTTTGAATGCATGGTGAAATGAACGGCCCAATAGATTAGGTAAGAATTTAGGAGCAAGCACTTACACTAGCCATAGAGTCGCTGTAAGTGCTAACATCTAAATGCCAGAGATACGCTTGTAATTTATAATATTCTACAAGTTATACATGTAACTGTGAGTCTCACCTACCCTCCACCCAGACTTTGCATAAGTGTAGACTTACCTATAAAATACTCATCATGGGGTCCTTTTACCAAGCTGCGGTAAAAAGGGCCCTGTGCTTGCAGCGGGGGCTGTTTTTGCCACACGCCAGTGCCCTGTTTACCACAGCTAATTATGGAATTATTTTCTGTAGTGCCAGAAATGACACGGGCTCGAGGAGGAACTATTGCCGGCAGCCACATTGGGCTGGTGGTAGTTCTGGGTTGCCACGCGGCAATCCTTTAGTAAAAGGGCCCTAAGTAAGAGAAGCACATATTTACAGAATAGTCCTTAGGTGTTTTGTTTTTTTGGTATTTACGTGCTCACATACATGCATATATGCCATTATTGTAAATATGTATGTGTGTAATCAGCATGTGAATTTCAGCACTCACTTTATATTTTAAGGCATGCTACCAAACTGAGGGGTAGATGCACTAAATAAAACGAGCCATTAACGTGGGTTTTAAACTGGTTCAAGCCAGTTCAACGAGCAAGTAGTAAACTTCCTGTCACGGTAGCAGCTAGCGAAAAAGAAATGCAAATGATCCAAAGGGTATTATAATGAGCTGCACTACCATTGCAGGCTATTATAATGAGATGCACTAAGGTATTACGATCCCCTTACCATGGAAAACATAACGGGAGGTTTCCACCTCTAGTTAGGCTGGGGCTGCTGTGAACGGGACCCATGGAGACCAGTGGGAAAGCACCTAACACCCATCTAAAAAAAAAAAAAACAAGCTGCGTGTCCCAAGTGCTCGTGAGGGACTTTAAAATTTTTTTTTTAAGTTATGGCACCTTCACTATGCCTGTGTCCGTCCCTGTGCCTCCCTGTGCCACTCAGGAAAAGGAAGACGCCGCGCCGCTCACCGTCTCCACGGCCTGCTGCAGGAAGGCTCTGGGGGTTCCTCCCTTCTGTGATCCCGGCTCAGCCGCCACCCCTGAGAGCCCACCCCAGGCAAGAAAAGTGCAGGAGAGCGCAGTTGAGGACGTCTATCGTCCACGGCTTCAACTCCTGTCCATCTTCCGCCCCTAGGTTTCTCTCAGCCAATCACAGCGCGTTTAGCTGTGACTTGGGGAGAGGGGTGATATGAGCATATCGGTCTAGGCGGAAGATAAGACGCGCAGCAGAGTTCTGAATGGATTGAAGGGGGGATAGATGGTTAAGTGGGAGGCCAGTGAGGAGTAGGTTGCAGTAGTCAAGGCGAGAGAGAGTGGATGACAGTTAAGTAGACTAAGTTGAACTTGGAACCTTGCAAGCCAATATCTTTGACCCGACTGGATGTAGGCTGGCCTGTGCTGACTGCTCAAGATTGTACTGGTATGCTGGGGAGCCAGACTAGAGCCCAGCAGTGTATGCTACCTTGCTGAGAATCCATAGTGCAAGCCGGGACCCTACAGGAGCAGGCCATGATGTAAGGACTAATTTTATGTTTGCTTTTCGTTCCCACCTGTGAATTAAACAGAACCCTACCTGATACCTGAAATAACTATTATTTTGTTCACCTTAACTCGATGTATAGCTTCAGCTTATCCTGGCTCCAGGGCCTACCCTCATTCATGTTACCACAGACACCCTCTCACTGACAGAAAGCAAAACACCATCCAACAAAGAAAAGGCGTTCGCCACCTGCTCCCACTCCGCACACAAGGACTCACTGGCATAGAAGTGACAGCCTCACTTCAAATGTAAGTATCCACAGAGCCGGAAATTACAAAATGCACTGTGAGTACAGTACAACAGGTGTTGGAACCCGGGATTTACACTCTCGTTTTTGTTGTTGTTGTTGTTTTTTTTACAAAGCGGCTTTGAAGGTCCTCAGACAGCCATCCTTGTATTTCACTTTTTATATAATTGACCTTGTGCCTTAACCTAGAAAAAGGTGTATATCAAGCAAAGAGGGAACTCTTTACACCCATATGTGTGTTGTCTTGATGTGTCTCTCTGATATAGAGAGCAGAGAGGAGGCTTAATTTGTTCACATTTCTTTATTAGTTTTTTAGAAAGGCTCCAAGTGAAGAATACAACAAAAACAACAGAGATTATAGCAGCTGCCATCCAGATTGTGATACAGAGAGAGGGAATTATTCATCTGAAACGCACTGATCTAAAGCTTGCCATCTCCAACTGCAAACTAATGGCCTCATATTTCCTTATAAGACCAACTGTATTTCCCCAGTGATTTATGCTTAATATAGTGCTGTCTTGCCACTTACATAGAATCATATCTATAGCTAAAGTGAGTATAAGAGTGGAGGAATGATTCCCAAACCTGGTCCTGGATGGACCCCAGCCAGTCAGGTTTTCAGGATATCCACAATGAATATTCATGTGAGAGAGATTTGCATGCACTGCTTCCACTGCAAGCAAATCTCTCTCATGAATATTCATTGTGGATATCCTGAAAACCTGACTGGTTAGGCTGCCTCCAGGACTAGTTCTGGGAACCACAGGCCTAATGGTTAGAGCAGCAGGCTGAGCCTGATTCAAATCCCTCTGCAGCTCCTTGTGATCTTGGGCGAATCACTTACCTCAGGTACAAACTTTGATTGTAAGCAGTCCAGGGACAGAGAAATGCCTACTGTTCCTGAATGTACAGCATAAGTACATAAGTAATGCCATACTGGGAAAAGACCAAGGGTCCATCGAGCCCAGCATCCTGTCCACGACAGCGGCCAATCCAGGCCAAGGGCACCTGACAAGCTTCCCAAATGTACAAACATTCTATACATGTTATTCCTGGAATTTTGGATTTTTCCAAGTCCGTTTAGTAGCGGTTTATGGACTTGTCCTTTAGGAAACCGTCCAACCCCTTTTTAAACTCTGCTAAGCTAACCGCCTTCACCACTTTCTCCGGCAACGAATTCCAGAGTTTAATTACACGTTGGGTGAAGAAAAATTTTCTCTGATTTGTTTTAAATTTACTACACTGTAGTTTCATCGCATGCCCCCTAGTCCTAGTATTTTTGGAAAGCGTGAACAGACGCTTCACATCCACCTGTTCCACTCCACTCATTATTTTATATACCTCTATCATGTCTCCCCTCAGCCGTCTCTTCTCCAAGCTGTATAGCCCTAGCCTCCTTAGTCTTTCTTCATAGGGAAGTCGTCCCATCCCCGCTATCATTTTAGTCGCCCTTCGCTGCACCTTTTCCAATTCTACTATATCTTTCTTGAGATGCAGCGACCAGAATTGAACACAATACTCAAGGTGCGGTCGCACCATGGAGCGATACAACGGCATTATAACACTTCAATAGGTTTTGGAATTTTGTGGTCAATGAGTAAGAAAGCTGATCTCTAATAGGAAAAAATAGTTGTGATCCCAGGTGGACTTCTACGATCTATGTCCCAGATATACCAAAGAGAGACAATGATCACATTCATTGTTAGTTTAATCATGACTTGATAATGAGTGTGACTGAATGGACCATTCAGGTCTTTATCTGCCGTCAATTACTATGTTACTATGACATAATCACAAAGGTTTGGAAAAGTGTACCTTTTTCTGAGCTACTTCACCTCTGAGGACCAATGACAGGCATCACATTGTCTAGTGAACTTGGCATTCCCAATTGGAATAATGATTGCCCTATGGACTAGGAAAAACATTGACTGAGTTATTGACACTAATAGAAAAATATGGATCAGGTGTCTCCAAAACACCTTCCATTGCTTATCCATTAATGACATACCTAAGTTGGCCTCTCAAATCTTAAGAACACCCTGTTTAAAGCCAGCTACCTGAGAGATCATGATTTTATAGTTTATAGTTTATTAAATTTGATTTACCGCCCAGCCTTAAAGGATCACGGCAGTTTACAATAAAATATAAATGCAAACCTCGCAAGTGCCTTGTGCCCTTTTTTGTTTGGCCTTGTTTTTCTTTTACACAGCTGCTCCACTTTCTCAGAGCTGGTAGTTATCCTTGTTCACAGGACACTGTTGCAAGGCTATCCAGGTTTCCTGCCATTTCTGCTCCCAGATTCCCATCTTGGAACCTTGCTTCCTTCAGTCCTCTATGTGCACACCAACTGGCCTTCCACCATTACATTCAGGAGCACTGGCATTTTACAGCTACTCTATACCATAGTTTCCAACTGTCCAGTGGATGTAAAATGCAGTAGCTTTTATCTCTGGTCAACAGCTTAGAGTTTCTTACTTCCTCTGGCCTTCCATATATCCAAGAGCTGGCCTTTCAATAGGATAAGCAGTGGCTCAGCTCAGGTTCTGGCTCAGGCTTCAGACCACAATTTCCCAACTGCTTCTCAGGATCTGCTTCTCAGATATATCTTTACACTTGTCTTCTCCTTTGGGCTTTTGTGGCTTATTCTGAAGCCAATACAGTCTACCTGGTTCCCCTGACCACTCCAGGCCAGACTTTCTCTATTGATCTTTGGCACTGAAAACTCCAAACAGGAAAAAAAACTCCTGCCTGTTTGGCTCTGACTAAAACTTCTTCCAGCTCTTTCTCTAGGGCAGAGCTAGTCCCTCTAGCCTGTATACAAGTCCCTACACTGTAGTGCAGCTCCAACCCCTGGAAGTAACTGGATTTGGCTTCATTTACTCTGGGATCACAGAGCTCATTGCCAAAGCCATATATGATAGCATGGATGGTGGCCAGGCATAGAGTCTTTACAAATACAGGCTGCAGACAAGTCAAAGTAGTTTTTATTATGCTTTCTCATGTAGTTGAACTCAGCAGGCGTCATATAATATGTTATCCTTCCCTGTAACAACTATAAAAACCTGGTCTCTGGCATGCCTGACAGTCAAGCACACAATGGGTTCTAGCAGTTTCTGCCCCATGTACAGTATATAAAAGCCTGTCCTACCTTGCACTATAGTTCAAACTCCTTCTAAGAAATTCCACAGCCATAGCTGGTCCAGGTTGGAGTCCTCCCTCAGTTATCGCTTGCAGGGAACAATGGGTTCCTTAGCCACTGCTAACAGGGCAGTTGATTCTTCCCTCAACTCCTCCTAGGGCCTTTTTGACTCTCCCATGCTCAGAAGGTTTATTCTCCCTGATCTGGGCCATGACCTCCTGCCTAGACTCCCAATGTTTGAGTCTGTTAAGACCTGGGGAGGATGGGAATTAGGGTTTGCCTAGGCACTTCCTCACACCTGGCAAGAGATTTAGGAGGAATTCATCAAGGTGTGGTAAAAGTTTGCCTTTTACCGTACCTTGTTTCCCCATGGGATTCAGCAATTGCAGGTTCCTGGTACCATAGTTTGCTGAATCCCGGGGAAAGAGAATAAAGCTACGTGTGAGCATCAGAACACCTTATATGGAAATATGACCCCTAGAAAATCTTATATGGAAATATGAATTCTAGTGACAGTCCCGTGAGATAATCACTAGGGATATCATTTTGAGGGTGGTGGACTTTGGTCCTGGGGAACTGAGGAACTGAGTTCGATTCCCAGCACAGGCAGCTCCTTGTGACTCTGGGCAAGTCACTTAACCCTCCATTGCTCCATGTAAGCCGCATTGAGCCTGCCATGAGTGGGAAAGTGCGGGGTACAAATGTAACAAAAATAAAAAAGCCTTTGCAGGACTGGGCAAAAGCGATTGGGTATTGCTCCTGCCTGAAGACACCTCCAACCCCAAGAAGACTCTTTGGACATCCCCTGGCCCACCAATGGGGGGGGGGGCTGGAAGCTTAGGGGCAGGCCTTGTGCTATTGGGGAAGGGGACTGGAAGCCGATCTGGCAGTCTGAGAGCACTGGGCTGCAGCGTTGCAGGCCAATATTCCTGGATGGTAAAATAACTCCAGCAAACATTTAGGGTTATTTTACCATGATTTCCAGACCATAACATGTCTTGCAGTATATAACCACAAGTCACATTATGGTATTTATATAGTGATGATATACAAGACATACATTTGCATATTTTGCATCTCATTACTACTCATTGTCATGGTATTGTTAGTCAAGCAGCATTAGGGCCATTTAAGTCACGTAGAGGGCCAATTAACACTTCTTAAGGCCTTAATGCCACTTGATAAACTATAATCCCCCTTAAGTAATACAAAATGCAATATTTTCTGCTTCAATGTGAACCAAATAGGTTTATCTTTGACATATTCAGTTACACATCATAATGAACAATTTCTAGGAATAAACACCCTATAATAGCTTTCAAGGTCCAGAAAGTTATTCTCTCCTTTTGAGCAAGGGATATTTAAGTTTACTTAGAGCAATGTGGGCTCAATATTTTACGCCAAACAATTGTACTAATTGCTTTTCAAGAAATCTTGTACAAGTCATCAGGAAACACCAAAGGGAGTATGCTCATTATGCGTCTAACTTTCGCCTGGACAACTGTCTTCTCTGCTTCTAACAATGTCCACCATAACAGGTAAGGAGGAGACTACCTGTCGAGTAGCATAGGAGTTAGGAATAATCAATAGTTCATGATTTTTTTTCTATCATCTCTGGCAGAGCCATCCCGAAGGGTGTGAAAATGGTGTGGCCACACAGGGTACAGAGGTACAAAAATCTTTCCCCATTAATTGTCTCTTCTGCGGTGGCCACAGTGCACAGGGCTCAGTTCTTGCTCGGGACACTCCTGATCTCTTCCAGTGTTCACACAAGTTGGATTCTCAGGTCATGCATAGACTCGGACTTCCACTGAATAGGATAGGGGGCCAGATCAGAGCATTCTACTCTGTTATTCACAGGGAGGGTTTGACCAATTAACTTTAAAGCCAGAAAGGCAGAAAAAGCTACATACTAATTGTAATAAAGGAGAGATAGATTGTGGATGAGTGTATAGAAAAATATCATCTACATAAATAGACAATTTATATTCTCTTCTACCAGCTGAAAATCCTTTGAAAGGTGACAACTGATGGATTGCTAACGCAAGAGGCTCCAAGGCATTATGAAACAGGAGAGGGGATATCAGACAACCTTGCAGATGCCTCGTTACAATTGAAAGAAAGGGGACAAGTATGAATTAACAAAGATTTAGGGTTTTGGGGAAACGTACAATAAGTGAATCATTGAATAAAGTTCAATCTGAAGCCAAACCAATTCAACACTACAAAATGAAAAGGCCACTCTAGGTGGTCAAATGTGTTTTCTGTCTTCAAGGAGAGTGCTATCAATGGAGTTTCCTTCCTGTCTACTGTTTTCATAAGATATCAAGACAACCTACAGTTATCTGATGATCTATGATTGAGGGCAAAGCTGTAAGACATAAAGCCACTTGGGAAATACTGTCTGAGACAGAGGTGACATTTACCAGCTTTGAAGCCGAAGACTCGCATCGAACAACATATCAACATTTTTCCAATATAGCTTCCTAGTATCCAATGTGAGTTGGATACCAAATAGCAGAAAGATTTCCAAACCCAGTTCAAGGAAAACGCTCCATCCCAATTAGTTTCAAGCGTGTCTATGGTAGCTATAGCCTCCAATTTTGTCCAGTTTAACACCAAACCTGAGAAGCTTCCAAGTTCTTCAAAGCTTTCTATCAGCCTGGTCAGGAATATTTTTGTATATAGTCTGCAAAGGCCACTACCTTAAATTCTCTGGTGCCTATTATAACCCCTCTAATTTCCGCATATTCTTGTACTCTCCACATCAACAGTTCTAATGTCTGTATACACAAAAGAGTAGATACAGGGCACCCTTGCCTTGTTCCTCGCTGTACAGAAAAGTGTTGAGATAATTCCCCATTTACTGTAATGCTTGTTTGAGGTCCTTCGTTCAACCCTCGCCCTGTATCTCTAAACATATCTGATACCATATTTCTCTAATTGAGGTCTTTCATGCAAAGCCTGTACCACATCCCTAAACATACCTGATACCATATTCCTCTAATTCTTGAAAAATGTAAACCTAATCTACCTGATCAAAAACTTTTTCAGTGTCGAAGCTAATGAGTAATGATGATATCTTGTGTCACTGAAAATATTCAGTTGCTGTCAATGTACAATGAATGTTTTTTTTTTGTTTGTTTTTTTTTTATTAATATTTTCAATGATACACAATACAATGTGACCATGCAATTCACATTTAGATCCATAAACGGAAAAACATTTCAATTAACACATAAGGAAACAGTGAGAACATTTTTTCTGTCCACATAAAAGAAAGAAATTGGTTCCAAGATAGGAAAATTTTTTAACAAAAGTGTTGAATTAATAACGCAATTGCTACCTCTCTGTTCATACTCCAGCCTGTTATGTGGGAGGGCATATAACATTCACTTCACCTCTAGTATCTAGAAAATCTTTAAGCTGCAATGAATGTTTTTCACTAGATACCTATTACATACATTGGGGAAGATTCTATGTATGGCGCCTAAAAAAATCGGCGCTGAAATCACTGCGAACTAAGCACTAGATTTAAGCACTGATTATAAAATATGCTTAGTTGATATTTCAGTGCCCAAATCTATGCGCATCCATTTACACCAACGAAAATGTAGCGTAAATCACTGCGAGTAGATTTACACACACTGGGCCATATTCTATAACTAGGTGCAAAAATTTCAGAACGCCCACAAAATGCCATAACCATGCCCCTTTTTGCCTGCGCATTAGAAGTTGTGCACCTAAATTCTAATCAGTGCCAATTAATGCTCATTATTGCTTGTTAAGTGCTATTATCAGCACTCATTAGCTTGATAAGCTTGTTAAGTTACACACTTGTTATAGAATCCACGCCGATTTTGGTGTGGATCTCTAGGCATGCTATATAGAATACAGGTGATAGGAACTAACTTTTCAAAATGATTGGGGGTGCTAAACTCAAAACAAATTACCCCTTACTGGATACAGTTGAGTTTGTTCAATATTGGAGTCCTCAAGCAGAGCTGGCACTTATGATTACATAAAAACCTCTATTCGCCAATATCCTTGTTAATAGTTTTGTTTGAAAATTCAATAAAGATATCATATGAGACGACTCTACAAGTGAGGTATCTTTAATGGCTTTGCTAGAACTGTTATATATGCCTGATTCAGCATATAGTATTTGGTAAAGCTTTGTTACTGACAAATGTGTTTAAGACCCTCACCAAATGAGGTGAGATCACATCTCTTAAAATTTAATAGAATCCCCCCCCCATAACTGTCAGGACCTGGTGCTTTTCCCAATGCACTCTGCTTATAGCCCACTGAACTTCGCCTACATGATAAGACTATTTTGCATTTGTAAGTCCTCTTCTTCCATTTGGGGGATATTCATATCTGAAGATATTTTGCCCCTTTTTCTTGAGCTCCCACTTGTGTTTTATGCAATTCTTTATAAAAGTAACAGAAGATTATAAAACTAATGGAAGATTTTACATATCCCTTGGTTTGTTTGTCCATTTTGACCTTGTTTATCCTTAATTTGTTCAAATCTAGCCTCTCCCTCTTTATTACCTTGTCTAACAGTTTACCACACTTATTTCCAATTCTGTAATTTATTTTTATTTTATTACATTTGTACCCTGCACTTTCCCACTCATGGCAAGCTCAATGCGGCAGGCAATGGAGGGTTAAGTGACTTGCCCAGAGTCACAAGGAGCTAACTGTGCTGGGAATTGAACTCAGTTCCTCAGTTCCCCAGGACCAAAGTCCACCACCCTAACCACTAGGCCACTCCTCCACTCCAAAAATTGTGTTTTGCATTGTTCTGTGATATAGTAAGGCATTAAAAGCTGCCTTTGTGGCTAATAGCTGTGTTTGTGGTTATTCTATTTTTTATTATTTATTAATTCATTTTCTTTGTATCTTGCCTTTATCCAAGGTGGGTAACAAAGAATAAAACATACATAATCAATAAAACATAAAAGAAAAATAAGCAACAATAAAAACAATTCTGAGGGTGTTTTCCCATAGTGCTGTCGGTCCTCTCTCATTTCCTCCCTCCCCCAATCAAATTATCTCCTTATCCCTCGCCTCCTTCTTCCTGCAAGAGTAAGCTAAACTGTATTTTAAGTCTAAACTGCAAGCCACATTGAACTCGAGCTTGTTTTCGGGATAATGTAGGATATAAATGTCATAAATAAATAAACAGAACCTGTCTCCTCAGGACCACTTTCGCTGCATGCCAGTACAAAAAGGGATCTTCATGTTCGTTGTTAAAGTGAGCATATTCTTTCCATTTTGTTATTATGAATCTAAATACAACTCTAAAGTGAACTGTAAATTCCCACTCTGCCTCTCGAATTCCCAATCTATCCATATCTCGCCATGGTCAGATATCTCAAAGGGACCCACTGTCACTTTAACCACCCTCAAGAACATACTGCTTGAGACCAGTAAGTAGCCTATTTTTGATTGTTGTCTGCACCGTTGACAGATGTATATAATCTCTCTCTCTCTCTCTCTCTCTCTCTCTCTCTCTCTCTCTCCCTTGGGTGTAGCACCCTCCACAAGATCCAACAATTCACACAAAAGTAGTACCTCTTTATTAACATTCACTTTTTCTCTGTTGGGATTGCATGTCTTGTCTAGCAAAACTGTCAAAGTTGTTAAACAGACAAGTGCCTGCGTCAACCATGGCAAGATTGCTGTTTAGTAGTCTGTCAGTTTGCTCCTCATCTTTCGTCAAGATCTTATAGACTTTTTGGAAACAAAAAAAACCAGCTCCAAGGTACAAAAATTAAGTCTGTTTTGCAGATGTGAGCAGATACAGTAAAATAAAATATATTTGCCAAAGGGCTCCTCCAGGTCCCATTTCTTGCAGTGTGTATTTTAAATACACTAGTTATCCGTAATAAAGCAATAAAAGTCTCTTTACATTTGCTTTCTATTATCTCCATTAAGCTCCCTCGCAGCTGTACCATTTGAATATTGAGTAGAGATAACCAGCTCTTTTAATATGGAATGTGAACAGCACAGTCTGCATTAACACACCAACATGGCCATTTAGGAGGTTATTATTGGTATTAGCAATTCAACATGATTTCTTCCTTTTTAATTTAAGTGGAGGATGCAGTAACCCATTAAAATGTATACTATTTTATTTATTTAAATTATTTGGGGGGGGGGGGGGTCTCATCATTATTCTTGCCTCCTGGCTCATGCTCATAGAAATACTCACCTTGGAGATACCCCCTCTCCCCAGATTCTATATAGTGCGCCTAAAGATCAGTGCTGAAATTGGTGTGGATTCTATAACAATGCGCATAATTTGACAAGCTTAATAAGCTAATGAGCACTAATTGGCACCAATTAGAATTTAGGCACACAACCCGCTAAGCATATTCTGTAACTTGCACAGGCAAAAAGGGGCGTGATTATAGGCAGGGAAATGGGTATTTCATGGGTGTGCCAAAATTTACACGCCTAGTTATAGAATATGGCTTAGTGCGGCGAAATCTACATGCAGGGATTTACACCAAGTTTTCACATGACGGACCAATCAGAAAAAACACCCTCAACATTCTGAAACACAAAGGACCATCACAACACTGTTCCCAGGCAACACTAGGCAACGTAAGACGGACCAATCAGAGGAAACTACGTGACAATAAGGGAGGAGCATTCCCCAGCAAAATGGCTCATTATCTGTGCAGCACGGAGAGCACAGAACCACCGCTGGAACGAGAGAAGAATATTCCTGCTGTGGGTATGTGTAAAAATAGACTGGGGGGGGGGGAGAAATTTTTAAATGCCTAATGCCAGTACTGAAGAGTGCCAGAGGGCCCATAGCAAAGACTATATTTGGGATCGCTTGACATGGAGTCAGAGGAGCCGGAAAACAACGTGCCCGTCACCATATGGGACGTGGGTGAACAGGACAAGCTGCGGCCCAGCTGGAAGGATTACCCGCGACCCAGCCAGCAGCAAACAGCGACCAAGGAAGGGGGAGGAGTAGGGAAACACGCGGAGCGTGTTTCCCTACTCCTTCCCTGCCTAGGAATCGCTGGAGACTGGCTGCCAAACTAACGAAACAACCGCACACCGACACACCACCTCCATCATTCAAAAGGCATCCACTCTTTCTTCAACAGAAATGCAAACTAATAATACAAAACAAAGAATACCCGTTTTCTCACGCAGCTACAGGTAACTCCCCACCCCCTTCCTCTTCCCCTTTTGCCAAAGCGGCCGTGCCCAACCATCCCCAGCCTCAGGCAAGCCGTCTCCCACCTCGCGGATTCCCCGAGCACCCGGAAAAAGACGGCGCAGCTTCCCGCAGCGCATGTTCCAGCATTCCCCTGCAGCCGGCCTGAAATGGACTGAACATACTGGATCACCACCCAATGGCCCGAGACCGTGCTCCTCTCCCTTCCGCCAACTTAAAACAACCATCCCCGTCCTCAGGCAAGCCGTCTCCCACCTCCAGGAAGCCCAGAACCCCAGCCCAACGTAAAAATACGGCGCTGCTTCCCACAGCACATTTCACTTCCAGCGTTCCCCTACAGCAGCCCTGAAATGGCCAAAAAATACCGACAGACCAAGAACGTGCTCCTCTACCTTCCGCCCATCTAAAACAACACTGCTGCCTCAGCACAACACACACACACAAAAAAAAAACCCGGAAAAAACAATCCACCACTCAGCAAAGGCTGACCCCCCTACAACCACATTTACATTTCACCAACAGAAAGACCCCCCTCCACAAACCTCCTTGACAGACAAAACCACACACACACAATAAAACAGACACACACCCTCAAAGCCACACACCAATCCATCCCACTTTGCCAGCATAGCACAGCACATCCCCCAACCCCACAAGCAAAAAAACAAAACAAAAAAAAAGACACACATCAACAACCTGCACACACACCCCACCCTCACACACTCACATACACACACACACACACAAAATAACTCTGTGACACATACACACACACAAAAAAAAACCACATGCTAGCGCCCGTTTCATTGGTTTCGGAAACGGGCCTTTTTTACTAGTATTCTATAATTGGCGCCTAAATCTAGGCACTGATTATTCAATATGCTTAGTCGGCACTGATTTCAGTGCCAATTTTTTAGGCGCCATATATGGAATCTCCTCCTCAGAGGACAATTCTATAAAGCCATTAAAAGTTAGAACCAAAAATCCGGATGCTAAGGGGTCAATATTCAGTCAGCAGTGGTGAACGTTTTTTGCAGCTGCTGCCAGGATTACTCCACGATATTCAATACCAGGCCTGTCTAGGCACCGGTAGTGATTACCATGCGCCGAATGCAACAAAGCCCATAGGATCTGAATGGTCTTCATCACATTTGACACACTGCTAATTGCTTTTGTCTTTGTAAAAGGACCTCGAAAATAGTACTGAGTTTTATGCGGTCCAATTTAACCACTAAACATAGGCAGTTAAGTGCTGAATATTACCACTTAATTGCATAAGTGCCAACGCCAACCCTGGTCCATCCACAAAATAACTGGCTTTGAGGCCACGGAAAGCAGTTGAGGACGCCCAAAATCGGCTTTCGATTATGCCGATTTGGGCGACCCTGTGAGAAGGACGCCCATCTTGCGATTTGTGTCGAAAGATGGGTGCCCTTCTCTTTCAAATATAAGCTTGTAAGTAACATTCATCATCTATCTTATATCCACTGAGAAAATTGATCATATCAGTTGAGTCCTTAACATAGGATGGTAATGAGAGAGCAAGTGGCCTTAAAAATTTATCAATGAAAATCGAAACTGGTTCCAAAATGGACTCATTTCCAGAAACAATTGGTCGGCCAGATGGATTATGTAAGCATTTATGTATTTTGGGGAGTATATAAAAACTCAGAGTACACAGATGGCCCACTGAAAGAAATTCAAATTCTTTGGTTGTAATGTATCCACCTTCCAAGCCCATCTTCAAAAGTGTATCAATGGATCTTTTAATACTCGTAACTGAGTCTTCTGATAACGGTCTATAGAACTTGTGATCTTCCAGTTGTCTATTAACTTCTCTAACATACTGTTCTTTGTTCAATATGATGACCACACCATCTCCCTTGTCTGCAGGTTTTATAACTATTTTAGAGTCATTTTTAAGGATTCAATGACTGCTCTTTGTTTAGTACTTAAGATTACAAAAATTTCCTTTTTTCTTGTGTTCTCAAGTTGTTCAACCTCCTTTAGAATTATATTTTCATATGCTTGTATCATCAGATTTTTTATGCCTGGTAGAATCCATTTACTGTCTCTTCTAACAATTGAAAGATCTGAGGCACTGGAAGACTGACTGGCAAAAGAATCTATAATTTTTAGCTTCTGGGTAAACTTAAACAGTTCAACTCGTGTGTTAAAAGGTATGAGTAAAGAACATGTTTAATCCAAGAGTTAGTTATGAGTAAAGAACATGTTTGATGTATATATGTGTTTTTTTAATTGCAGTTTTTCAAAAATGGTTGTTTTTATCTATGTTATGTTTTTACTTGTTGATATATTTTTATTTCTCAAATGTTTTTATTTGATATGTTTTTATTAGTGTATTAAATTACCAGTGATGAAGCCAATTTGGCAAAACGTGGCCACGTCGGGACTTGTGCAATAAAGTTTCCATCTGGACTTATTGAGTTCACTGGATTTTTATTGTGTCTGTTTTGGTTTGTTGTTATAGCCACAGGTGTGCCTGGATGGGCCAGGACCCACCCAATTTAGACTCAGGTCCACCCAAAATTGTGGCACTTTCTGTGGCTGGTAGGGATCCCTAAACCCTGCCAGCTGAAGAATTCCTCCTCCTCGGACAGCCAGCACTCTTCCAAACGGCAGGCAGCAGTACTTGCCTCAAGCTGATACCAATGCCGGCCTCTATGCATATGCTCAGTTTTTCTGTATGAGCAGGCACTGAGCATTCATATCCTGCTGGCATCAAGCTGCCATATGGAAGAGTGCTGACTGCCCGAGGAGGAGAAAGTCCTCAGCCATTGAGGTTTAGGGATCACCGCCAGCTCAGGTATTTAATATTTTGGGCATTTGGGCTTGCAGGAGGATGGGGTGGGGGGAAGGGGTGAGGAGCAGAGAGTGGAGAGCAGAGTGGGGCTGGGATGGGGGATGAATTCTGTGCCAACTCACCTTGGGCAAAGGCCCACCCAAAACCAGTCATCTGACTACAGCCCTGGACTTAAGCTAGTATTCTGCAATGGCAATCATGTGCCATTAATTCAGGCTCAGCATGAGATAGTTTGATGACTAACTTTAGGTGACCTTTCTTAAATCTACCCCATAAGGTTTTTAAAAGTGCTCTTTTCAACCAGCCCTTTACAGGTGAGGTTAAGGGAGCTATCCTCCATTATTTAGTTCCCCCATTCTTATTGGAAATTATAAAAATAGCAGCAGTTACATATGTAGGTTTGCAAAATAGCCAACATACCCACGTTAGTGATAACACATCTACGTGTATCTTACTGCATTTTCTCAGTTTCTTTTCCACGTTTATATCTGTAAAATGGATGCTCCCACTGCATGTCCTGCCACATGCATTTCTGCATCTGTTTTCAAAAAGGTTCAATGTACGTAGATCCTTTTCTAAAATACCATTTCAAACTGAGCACATCCCAACCTGGACATCTCAGTTTCGCCCTCTATGCTCTATGTAAACTGCAGCTTCATGAGTATAAAGAAGGCCAGGAAACTAAGGAGATTTAAATTATAAACCACTGAACAGATACACATACCTCCAAATTTTTTAATGTCACTAAAAATTCCAGGTGCAAATTTGGGCGTGCACCCAGTTTGCGTGTGCAATGTAATTGAACAACAAGCTAATTAGTGCCAATAATTGGCTTGCTAACAACTAATTATTGACACTAATTAGATTTAATTGAAATATACGTACATAAATTTTACATGCAAGTTCAAAAAGGGGGCACAGAAATGGGAGGATCATTGGTGGATCGAGGACGTTCCTAACATTAATGCATGTTGTTATAGAATGGGGATGGATACAAGCTTAATTTAGGTGTGTACATTTGCATCATGTTGGTGCAAATGGCTGTGCCTAAAGTTAGCTGCGATTCCCAGGCATAAGCGCTATTCTATAAACCGCACCTTACTTTAAGTACGGTTTATAGAACTGATTTTATTTTGCACAATATATAGAATTCACCTGATAGGGCCTGATATTCAAAGCTATTTAGCCAGGTAGAAGCACCTGTTAGCCAGGTAAGTAGTGCTCACCAGGACCAGACCCTGATTTTCAATGACATTATCCAGATAGTTCCATTGAAAATCCCTGAAGACCACCCTAGCACTTCCAGTGGGTCAATCTGGGAATGAAGCCTGGGCAGATCAGGAATTTTTCAAGAGACTGGCTGCCCTATGTTACCCAGATAGCTCTCCAGATACAAGCAATGAATATCACCAGTATACAGAAAATGCTGATGGCCACCACTTACCGAGATATTCAGCACCAGTACCTGGATTTGAGCGGGTAGATCTTCAACACTGTGACTAGTGTTTAAATGGAATCATGAAGTTTTAATATTGACCCTATAGTTCAAAACCTTCATTTTTACATGCTGGACTTGCTCATCAGGGACTACTCATTTCTACAAATGTAGAAAGCTCCTAAAGCTCCACAACAATATTTCTCTGTGTATTCTTGTGTCTATGAATGAATCACAGAATTTTCCAGGCATGGAAAGGTTCAGTAGGCGAGAAGAAAGGGAGAAGGAGGTTTGACTCATTCCCCACAAGGGGTGGTTGTATAAAAAAAAAAGGGGATTGGTGATCCCTAAAGTGTTGGTGACCTAACAGTAAGGGTCAGCTTAGTGTGCTTTTGGAATGAGTCGTGGATACCCAAGAGGAACAACGTTTTGGAGAGTGAGGATCCCTAGCAGTCAGAGGGACTGGATCCTGTGCCAGGATGTTGTGAATTCAAGGGTAACACAGTGGATTTAGCAGTTGTAGAGAGGTGTGTGGATGTCTTTGGTTGTCCTGGGAAGGTGAAAAGAAAACACCAGAAGGAACATTGGAAAGCTCAAGTCTCATTTCAGTGAGCACTCGAGATGTTCCAGATCGGTTGTGTCTATGAATTGTATGCATCTTCCACTTCAATGGTGGATTTTCACTAAAGCCAAGAACTGTGGATTTTGATGCTACATGAATTTTAACATTTTTTCAGTAAACTTCTCTTGCTTGAAACAAAAACCAGGACTGGAATATTTTATCTGTTGGAGTAGAATGAGGAGAATGAGTGGCCTCATTCTAAAGATCTCTTTTCCTTTATATGCAGAAGCACCGGATCACTGAAACCTCTGGAGGAAAAGAGGGAAGGAGAAAAGCAAACAAATACACTCTGCACTATCAGCATGATTTAACATCACATTTACTACTGGATTCTATATAAAACTAGTAAAAAAGGCTCGTTTCAGACACAAATGAAACGGGCGCTAGCAAGGTTTTCCTCGGAGTGTGTTTGTTTGAGAGACTGTGTTTGATAGTCACTGTGTGAGGGAGAGTGAATGTGCAAGTGTGTGTGTGAGAGACAGAGAGTGAGACTGGGTGCGAGTGTGTCTGTGAGAGAGAGTGTGTGTGTGAGAATGAGAGTGTGTCCCAGGGCCCCCCTCTCTCTCCCTCCCTCCCTGTTCAAGGGTCCTCATCCCCCCCCTCCCTCCCTCCCAGTTCCAGGGTCCCCCCTCCCAGTTCCAGGGTCTTCTTCTCACCCCTCCCTCCCAGTTCCAGGGTCGTCGTCCCCTCCTTCCCTCCCTCTGTTCGAGTGCCATGGTCATCCCCTCCCTCCCTCCCTCTGAGTTTCAGGGTCTCCTCCCTCCGAGTTTCAGGGTCTCCCCCCTCCCTCCGAGTTTCAGGGTCCCCCTTCCCTCCCTCCGAGTTTCAGGGTTCCCTCCCTCCGAGTTTCAGGGTTCCCTCCGTCCGAGTTTCAGGTTCCCCCCCTGTATGTGTGTGTGTTGCACAGATTGTTTGTGTCTGTCATAATCACAGAGGAGGTTGGGGGGAAGTAGTTGGTGAAGTGGTATGGGGTTGCGGTGGGGTTTGAGTGGAGTTTAGAATTGTTGGATATCACTGTTCTATTGACAGAGGAGCGGTAGTTGATTCTGAAGTTCAAGGCTTCATCATTGTGTGTGTCTATGAGACAGACAGTGTCTATGTATGTGAGACATATTCTGTGTGTGTCTGTGTGTCAGTGGTGGGGGTAAGTTTGATGATATTAGATGGTGCATGAGTGTGTGTGTGTGTGTGAGTCAGTAATTGTGTGGGGGGGAACTGTGTGTGTTGTGTGTCACAGAGAGAGATCGTTTGTGTATGTGTGAGACAGGGGAGGTTTTCTGACAGGGCGTTACATTTGTTTTTCTCTGTCAGAATGACGGGGGGGGGGGGGGGTTGGGGTGATGGGTTTGTTGAAGTGTGTATGGGGGTGAAAATCGCGTTTCCTCTTACCTGGTGTGCAGTTGTGATTCGTTTTTCTGTGGGTGCCGTTTTTGACTGGCAGCGGGCGGGCTGGCTGGCGGTTTTGTAGCGATGTGGTTTGGCGGGGCGGGCTGCAGGTGGACTCGCACTGCTGGGCGGGCGATCTGGCTTTCAATTTGATGGGCAGCGGGCATGGTTTCTGTTGGACTGTCAGTCCTTTGTTTTTCTTTCCGGCTGCCGTGGATGCCATTTTTGACTGGCAGCGGGCAGGCGAGTTGGCGGTTTCTATGCTATTTGTTTTCACGGGGCGGGCTGCAGGTCGACTTGCGCTGCTGGGCGGGCAGGCTGGCGTTGACGTGCGGGGTGGCGGGCTGCAGGTCGACTCGCACTGCTGTTGCTTGGGCTCTCTGGATGACATCATCCGAGGCATCACACCCAGGCACAGCCAATCAGAATGGAGACATGGGCCCAGGCAGCTTCATAGAACATTCATGGTGCAAATTATTATATAGGATGTGTCAGGTAGCACGCTTTAAATTGTGCACATGGCCAATTTACGTGCACTACTCAATTAGTTAACAAGTCTATTAGTGTTGATAATTGGCCAATAACAGCCAATTATCATCACTGATTTCTATTGGCTGTATTTACTCAATTGATGTCACATAAGGGGAGGTCTCACTTAACAGCGTTTTTATTCCAGCTGTCGCCATCTTTAGTGGATTCCTACTTAGGCAGATTCGAAACAAGAAGGCCCCTTGTCAGAAATGTATACAGTGCAATAGTTGTTCTACTTTTGTGAGCTAACCCAGATGGATACCTTCACTGAAATGCACAAATTACAGAGACCACCCTTGTGGAGAAGATAAGTAGTAGTCTTTTCTGTACACTTGTAGTTATTATATAAATATTTTAGTATTGGTTTAACATTAACCATATGAAATATTGCTCTAGTGTATTTTCTATTTTTTTATTATCATTTTCTTTATTATTATATTATTAAACATCACAAAACAATATAATATTGCAATTTGTAATAGTCGTCACAATAGTGAAAATTATTTTAACAAATGTTGAAATTTACTTTTACCATTTTCATCCTAAACATTAAAGAAATATAGATCCAAGAAAATAAGAAAATTACTTTTTAAATCACATATTAAATCAAACTGGAAGTACTGCTGACCCATTATCTTCCTCCTAGCTATCTTATGCAGTGTTCATTCTGTTACTTAACTTTTACATTCTCCTCTGCTTTAGAAATCAGGCATTCTACTAACTGATTAGGTTCAAAGAATTGATAGTTTTTTGATTGAAATAGTATTGGACATATACATGGAAATTTGAGCACAAAGTTAGCTCCAATACCCAAAGTCTTTTGACGCAATGCTAAAAAAGCTTTGCGTCTCTTCTGTGTTTTTCTAGCGAGATCTGGATATATTCTTATCTTAGATCCTAAAAACTGTGAATCTAAATGTCTGAAGAAAAGTCTCAAGACTGTGTTACGGTCCATTTCTAAGGCAAAGGATACCAATGCTGTTGTTCTTTGAGTGATAACTTCCAATGAGGATTCAATAAAGGAAGTTAAGTTCATACCTTCTCCCCTATGCGTTTGAGAAATTGTAACACCATCAATATTTGAAAATATTGTACCCGCACTATGAGAGGTAGTAAGTCACTCAACATTCCCAGAACCTCAATTAAGTATTTTTTGATCATCTCCACCAGTGTAATTATTGGAGACCTAGGAAAATTAGTAAACCGTAGATTCAATCTCCTGGATTGATTCTCTAAATATTCTATTCTTCATAAAGTATAATTTCTTTCTTTAATGGAAATTGGATTTAAAGTTTCAAGTTTCTTTAGATTTTCTCCAATTTGTTCCACCTCAGAAACCTGCCTTGTACTTATTAACTCCTGGCATAACACTGCCTCGGTTAAGACCTTAATCTCCTTAGAGTGTTGAACTGTTAAAGTTTGTAAAGAGGAGTGTAAGTTAAAGGTCAAGTCCCAGAGTGACTCCAATGTCACTACGGCAGGTCTATTAATTAACCCCGATGGCAATACAGGAGTAGGGGTATTAAGGATCGTTTTCAATTCAGATAGTATTTTTGAGGAAACTTTCAAAGATTGTGATCCTACCCGGTCTTCCTCCACGTTCTCTGACACGGACGGGCTCCCTCCCTGTAAATTCTGCCCCTCTTCTGGAGGCAGAGTAACAGACTCCAATTCCATGCCTCCTCCTGGCTGCGGGGGAGCCGCAAGTTCGACGGGGCTTAGGGAAACCCCATCCACACTGCCGGCCATTACAGATGTATCGGCGCCGATAACGGGGGAAGACTGTCTGGGTCCAGACGCTATCCCATAGCGCTCTAACGTTGCTTGCTTCGGAGGGTGAGTTCCAGCAGAGGCTGAGGGATTTTCCCTTACTTTCCCTCTTCTTTTACCCATCTTTCGAGGTATTCAGAGTCCTCCTTAACAATTAAACGGAGCGCTGCTGAGGGTGTCTGATGCTGCCACTCTCTAAGACACCATCTTGGATCTCCCCTATTTTCTGCTATAGAATTTCTATGCTTTTTGGCTACAATAGATTTTGCTCTGGGTAGGAATTGTTTTCTATTGTGGCTTGTTTCAGAGGCTTTGAGAAACCTGTGATAAAAGCCGTTTAAGGGAAGGTCATCTTTGTAGGCATCCCTGACAGTTGAGGTTTCTATTCATTAATTAGTTATTTACAGGCAATTTCATTGGTTAATGAACAAAGAAAATTTAATAGTTTTGGTTTCATAGTGCATTTTTGCTCTTCAGCATTTTTTTTTATTTTTGAACATTAGCACATGTCAATAATGAAATAAATAGGAAAACTGGGGTTTTTATGGCTGCGATACAAAAGGCCTTGGCGCACAGATGACCCACATAAGGGCACACTAAGGCCATCTGTTACTGCAGCTTAGTAAAAGGACTCCTTAATTAGATAATACAATTTATGAAACTAGTAGTAATGACTTCCAAAGGTCTTAGCTTTTCACAGTAAATGTTTTCCAGAGATGCTGAAAGGCTCTTTATCAAATGTTCTATTTGATCTTATTATGAAACGTCTCTAAATATAACATCTAAAAATAAATCCCGTATGATGATTCATTCAGTGTTCACTGATTTGACCAGCTTGTATCAGTGGTAATAATGAATCAGCACAGTGCAGAAGAAACTTATGGCAGGCAACTTCCTTAAGATGTATAATTAAATCATTAGTTCTTTATTACTAAATGAAACCTCCAGCAACACCACCCTGAGTGATGCTGAACCAGCCTGATCTTGGAAATTGTACAGATTCATGACTGGCTAATGTGTTGCTAAGATGCTAGTTAGTAGGACTGGGTGCTGTGGGCTAGTAATGTAACATAACGTGGGGAGGGGGGCATTTTCGATATAACGTCTAAGTCCGACTTTGGACGTTTTGCAATAAACGTCCAAAATTCGAATAGGGAAGAAGGTCATTTTCAAAAAAGGAAAAAGGCCATCTTTTTTTTTTTTTAAATACTATGGATGTTTTGTGATTTGGACGTTTTTTGTTTTGTCCATTTTCGAATAAAATAACGTCCAAGTGCAAAATGCACAAAATCAAGCCATTGGGATGTAGGAGGAGCCAGCATTTTTAATACACTGGTCCCCCTGACACCCCAGGACAGCAATAGGACACCCTAGGGGGCACTGCAGTGGACTTCATAAAATGCTCCCTGGTACAAATCTGACCATTGCTCCCTTACTTTGTCTGCTGAGCCAGCCAAAACCCACTACTCCCAACTGTACACCACTACCATAGCCCTTACGGGTGAAGGGGGCACCTGTGGGTTTCTGGTGAGTTTTGGAGGGCTTGTAGTTTTCTCCACAAGTGTAACAGGTAGGGGGAGGTAGGAGCCTGGGTCCACCTGTCTGCAGTGCACTGCACCCACTACTAGACTACTCCAGGGACCTGCATGCTATTCTGATGGACCTAAGTATAACATCTGAGACTGGCACAGAGGCTGGCAAGTAATACTTTTCATCACATTTTGGGGGGGTGGGAGGGGATGTGACCACTGGGGGAATAAGGGGAGGTCATTCCTGATTCCCTATAGTGGTCATCTGGTCATTTAGGGCACCTTTTTGTGCCTTATTTGTAATAAAAACAGGTCTAAATCAAAACGTCTAAGTTTTAGTCCTGGACGTTTTTGTTTTGATCCATTATGGCTGAAAAACGTCTAAGTCTTAGGAACGCCCAATTCCTGTCCTGCACGCCCCTGAAATGCCCCCTTGAGATTTGGACGTACTTCTTAAGGACTTCATAGAAAAACGTCTAAAAATAGGTTTAAAAATATTGATTTGGATGTTTTTGTGAGAAAAACATCCAAATACAGACTTGTGTCACTTTTCAGTCGTTTTTCTCTTGAAAATGAGCCTGAAAGTAACATAGTAGATGATGGCAGATAAAGACCTGTATGGTCCATCCAGTCTGCTCAATAAGATAAACTCATTACATAGGGCATGAAGTGATACATCATATGTATACCTGATCGTGCTTTAGCCTTACATTTTTACGGCATAGGCCATAGAAGTCTGCCCGGCACTGGTCTTGTTCTAAAATTTCTGAAGTTGTTGTCAAAGCCCCTGAATAGCTCCACTCCGGCCCATCCAAATCTATTCACATAGTAAATGATGGCAGATGAAGACCAGCATGCCCAAAAAGATGGCCAGGGTTGCACCTGCCACTTAGCGCAGGTTACCCCCATCTACATTCTCTCACTGTTTTTTTTTTTTACTTTAATTTGTGAAGAGAATATTAAAACCTCTAGTGATGTGCATTCATTACTGTGCATTTCATAAACATTTACAGTCTTATTTTCGAAAGAGAAGGGCACCCATCTTTCGACACAACTCAGGAGATGGGCGTCCTTCTCTCAGGATCGCACAAATCGGCAAAATCGAAAGCCAATTTTGGGCGTCCCCAACTGCTTCCTGTCACAGGGATGACCAAAGTTCCCGGGGGTGTGTCGGAGACGTAGCAAAGGCGGGACTGGGGCGTGCCTAACAGAAGGGTGTCCTCGAGTGATAACGGAAAAAAGAAGGGTGTCCCTGACGAGCACTTGGCCGACTTTACTTGGTCCATTTTTTCTTACAACCAAGTCTCAAAAAGGTGCCCGAACAGACCAGATGACCACCGGAGGGATTCGGGGATGACCTCCCCTGACTCCCCCAGTGGTGACTAAGCCCCTCCCACCCTGAAAAAACCAACTTTAAAAACTTTTTTTGCCAGCCTCAAATATCATACTCAGGTCCATCGCAGCAGTATCCCTGGGGGGGGGGGGGGGTGTCAGCGGAGGCATAGCGAAGGCGTGGACGTCCTTCCTTCAAACATTTAGGATGTCCTGAACTGCCCCCCCCCCACACACACACTCAGGGATGGCCAAATTTCAAGGGAGTGGAGTGGAGGAGTGGCCTAATGGTTAGAGCACTGGTCTTGAATTCCAGAGGTGGCCAGTTCAAATTACACTGCTGCTACTTGTGATCCAAATTCCAAATAAATAAATAAAGGGGGTGTCGGAGGCATAGCAAAGGCATGGACGTCCTTCTCACAGAAACATTCACATTTTGGACTTCCTCAACTGCCCGTCGCAGGGACGGAGGCATAGTGAAGGCGCCTAACACTTGGACGTCCTTCACCCATACTCAAAAAAAAAAAAGACATCCCTGACAAGCACTTGGACGTTTTCACCTGGACTTGTTTTTTTTTAAGGTTGTAGACGGCTATTATACACGCAGCTTGTCTGCATGTATGAAGCCATCTTTGGCATGCGCAGAGCAGCCACGCATAATGCTTGGCTGCTCTGCACTTGGCTTCCCCTCCTTAGGAAGGAAATCGTGTGCAAATGAGCTAACAGCGAGCAGCTCATTTGCATGCAATTTCCTTCATGCATGCCCGTTCCTTTCCGAATCGCTAAGGGATCAGTAAGGGAAGGGCTTTTTCCGTTCAGTTAGTGCATCAGTTAGTCCACTGCAGTGCCCCCTAGGGTGCCCAGTTGGTGTCCTGGCATGTCAGGGGGATCAGTGCACTAAGAATGCTGGCTCCTCCCAGGTCCAAATGAGTTGGATTTGGTCGTTTTTGAGATGGGCGTCCTCGGTTTCCATTATCACCGAAAACCGGGGACGACCATCTCTAAGGTCGACCATCTCAACATTTATGTCGACCATCTCTAAGGTCGACCTAAATGTTGAGATTTGGGCGTCCCCGACCGTATTATCGAAAAGAAAGATGGCCGCCCATCTTGTTTCGATAATACAGGTTTCCCCGCCCTTTCCCCGCCCCATTCGATTATGCCCTTCCATGTGAGCACAAAACTGATTAACATACATTAACCTATGAATTAACATGTGCACACTTACCCGCCCCCCTTTTTACATAGCTGCACTAGCGGCTGCTGGTGCGGTAATGCCGACAGTGATGTGATATAGTTCTTGTATCCCGCCAACTCCCATTGAATCAATGGTTCAAAGCGGTTTACAATTGTGAAAGGTCCCTCCGCTCCTCTCAGGAAAACTCTGGCCGACGACCCAAGTTTTATATGATATTCCACTTAGGTACAACTCCCTGTAATACTCCAGGTGTACCCTCCGACCTGAGGTACGTCAGCGGTACTATTCCAGCACAGCTCCCAAGATATCCGCCAGGGAAATTATCCCAGCGGTTTCAAGAATGCAATCCCAAAAACAAACAGTTTAGAAAAAGTAGTTTTTAATAATGCAGTTCCAAAAGCAAAGCAATTCAGGAATCTCCACAGCTTCAAAAATGCAGTTCATAAACCAACAGGACATGAATCTCAGCAGTCTCAATGATGCAATTCAAAATAAGTAATCCCAAAAGCAAAAAAAATGTTCCACAAAGAAAAACAAGCAGTTCAAAGAAAACAAGCACTTCCAAACAGGCAGTTCAAACAAGCAGTTTAGAAATCCCATCAGCAGTTCAGAGGCAGAGAGCTCCCAGGGGTCCCCTCCCTCCTCTGGCCAGCTCTATCTCCTGGCTTCCTCCCACTTGACCCCGTCGCTCCCTGGCTCCTCCATGATAGCCACTGCCTTCCCTTGTTTACCAAGACCCCGCACCAAGCGGTTACCTGAACCCCTCTCTGAACCTTTTTACTTGTGGATCTTGCCAGAGCTGCAATCTCCATCGGCTCCTCTTGCCTCATTTCTTCCTCTTTTTCTTCCCTCTTCCATTCCATGGGCTCCTGGCCCCACCCATTCCCCAGCTGATCCTCCTCCCCCTGATTAGCTCTGCTTAGAGGCTCCCCCTCCATTCCTGGCCTCCCCTCCATGTCTTGGGTTTCACCTTTACCTGCCTTTCCCTTGGGCTCCACTGGGGGCTGCTGGGATAGGAAGTCTTTGATTCTGTTGTAAGACTTCCTCAAGAGCTGCTGGGAATCGTAGTTTTTACCCTGTCTCCAGTCCTCTGGGGAAAATGATCTATGCTTTCTCCTGACATGTGGAACTCCCTGAGCTAAGAATCTGGGTTGTCCCCTCCTCTGGGCCTTATCTTCTCCTCTGCCAGTACCCCCCCCCCCCCCCCCCCCCCCCTCTGTTCCTTTATCCTCTTCTTCACACAATAAATTAAAGAACAGAAAATACAACTTACAATTATTTTAAGAAACTAAACTAAAATACAAACTTAAGACAGAGAACGCTTAAACAAATAAGATTTTTATGAAATTGAAAATAACCAGAAGAATTTTGAAGAGTCATAGGAAGAGAAAACCAAAACTGAGAAACATAATAACAAAAAGAAGTTTCCAATATTTTCTTATATTTAATAACAACAAAATATGGTAGTAATAAGCATAACGGATCTCTAAATTGCAAAGAACCTCACACTTGAGGAAAAGTAATCAAATTTAAGAAATACTCCAGAGAGAACCCATCAAATATGAAACATACATGCCACCTTATAGAGTGCTCTAAAGTGAGTAGGTAGCCAATGTAAAGATACAAGAGCATTAGTAATGCTATCGTACTTCTTAAGACCCAAAATAAGTTTGGCTGCTGTATTGTGCAACAATTGCAGCCTAAAGCCCAACTTAGCAGAAATAGGCACATACAGAGCGTTACAATAATCTAGATAGCTCAAAACACATGATCATACCAATGTAGCAAAATGATCAACCTACACCTAGAAGACCCAAACTCAATTAACACACGAGATTGTAAAGAATTCCTCCAATTATGGGATCTCAAATGGCCATGAATGCAAGCAACCCACGTCAAAGGGCACACACTTGATCTCATATCACACAAACTTTCAACAGACCAGAACATGCTAATAACTGATATTAAATGGTCAGAAACACCCTGGACCGATAATTACAAACTAAACCAATCCCTACAATGGCGGAAGAAGGAAGCATACCAAATCCAAGAACACACATCATACACAACAAGAGGTCATGTAGATGCGGAAAAATTCTGGCAATTGATATACAACAAGGAATGGACAGCACATACAGAATCCATATACTACCTTCTGGATTGGAAGAAAAGATGTAAAGGCATACAAGATGAAATAGCACCCTTACGAACAAGAACCTCACGCAAGCACAGCTCAATACCATGGTTCAACAATGACCTGAAAAAACTGAAAACACAATCCAGGAAACTCGAACGAGCATGGAATAAAACAAAAAATGAACTCACACTCAACACATGGAAACAAGCACAAAGAAAGTACAAATACGCAATAAGACAGACCAAAAGATCATATTATAAAACGAAAGTAGGGACAGAGTACAACGACACAAAGAAATTATATCAACTCGTGAACAAACTCTTAGATACCAACCTGGTCACTGCACCAAACTCAGACATCCCACCTGCAGACAAACTTGCTAAGCATTTCAACGAAAAAATTGTAAATCTACGTAACACAATACCCAAAGACAACACTGACCTCGAAAACTTTCTTAACGAGCTGGCCCCAACCAATGGAGAATACCCTGCCGACCGCATATGGCTTACCTTTGCCCTCTTTACCATCGATACAGTAGCATAGGCGTTCAGTAGGTTCACCAACACTCACTGTAAACTAGATACCTGCCCCAACTACCTACTGAAATCCGCCCCTAACCACTTCATAACAGATCTCACATCCCACCTAAACTACATGCTTCAGCAAGGTTTCTTCCCAAAGGAAAAAGGCAATATTCTACTCACCCCAATACCAAAAGACACCACGAAAAAAGCAAACGAAATCACCAACTATCGACCAGTAGCATCCATCCCATTGTCAGTCAAACTGATGGCAAGCATGGTAGCCAAACAACTTACAGAATACATAAACAAATTCTCAATATTACACAAGTCTCAGTCAGGTTTTCGCCCTTTACACAGCACAGAAACAGTACTACTCACTCTAATAGCCAAATTCAAACAGGAAATAGCAACAGGTAACAACATCCTCCTCCTCCAATTCGACATGTCTAGCGCATTCAACATGGTAAACCATAATATATTAATAAGATTACTCGACAAATTCGGAATTGGTGGCAACATACTCAACTGGATCAAAGGTTTCCTAACCACAAGGACATACCAAGTAAAATCAAAATCAAACATGATCACCGTGGAAAGCAGATTGTGGAGTACCACAAGGATCACTGATATAGCCAATCTTCTTCAACCTAATGATGACCCCACTAGCCAAGACCTTATCCAACCTAGGCCTTAACCCTTTCATCTATGCAGACGATGTCACCATATACATTCCTTACAGAACTACCTTGACAGAAATCGCTAACAAAATCAAGCTCAGCCTGAACACCATAGAATCGTGGGCAAATGCATTTCAATTAAAACTCAACAAAGAAAAAACACATTGTCTCATCCTTTCATCCGAACACAATACGCATAACCCCACAACTATCAACACTACAGATCACACCCTCCCCATCTCAGATAGCCTGAAAATCCTCGGTGTTACAATGGACCGCAACCTTACACTAGAGAGCCAAGTAAAATCCACAACAAAGAAAATGTTCTACTCAATGTTGAAACTGAAACGCGTGAAACAAATCTTCCCGAGGGAAACCTTTCACAACCTGATACAATCAATGGTACTCAGCCATCTAGACTATTGCGGGATGCAAAGAACAACCCTTAAAGAAACTTCAGACCGCGCAAAACATGGCAGCAAGACTCATCTTCGGAAAAACGAGATTTGAAAGAGCAAAACCCCTCCGCGAAAAACTTCACTGGCTTCCAATCAAAGAACGCATTGCCTTCAAAATCTGTACTATGGTTCACAAAATTATCTACGGTGAAGCACTGAAATACATGACAGACCTGATCGACCTACCAACCAGAAATACATCCGAATCAACACGTTTGTACCTAAATCTACACTACCCACAATGCAAAGGATTCAAATATAAATCAACCTACGCATCCAGTTTTTCCTACATCAGTGCACAACTGTGGAACGCACTGCCAAAAGCCTTGAAAATCACATACGACCACCTACACTTCAGAAAAACACTAAAAACTCACCTGTTTAAACCGATCCAACATAAATGACTGATCCCTGCGACACAACATCACTAAAGATCGTAATGGACATTACACATCTCTTCCGCTGAACGAGTCTTTTACGTGGTCCTACCACATGAACCTATCCTAACACTACATCACCTTGTATTTGTTTACCCTGGAGCCTGTAACACCTCTCCAGCGCTATGTAAGCCACATTGAGCCTGCAAATAGGTGGGAAAATGTGGGATACAAATGTAACAAATAAATAAATATCTGATGTAATTGATGAAAAAAACTGTTTAAGTTAAATATTTAATTTGAAGTTCCAAAGAGAGAGAAAGGTCTAACATAATTCCAAGGATCTTTGAAGGCAATTCAAATTTCAAAAATAGATCTTTAGACATTTGTAAGAAATCAGGAATTGAGACACCCTTTCGGGCTAACCATGAATTGAGCTATAGTGTTGAATCATATCAATGCATTGAGGGGCCCTTTTACTAAGCCGCGTAGGTGCCTGCATGTGCCAATTCGGAACTACCGCCCGGCTACCACATGGACCAGGCAGTAATTTCATTTTTTATGCGTGTGGAAAATTTCTGGCATACGGCGCTAACCAGTCAGTAATTGGCATTGTACAAACACTGATGATTACTGCCTGGTTAATGCGTGAGGCTTTACAGCTAAGTCAATGGGTGACAGTAAGGTCTCAGGCCCAAAATGGATGTGCACCAATTTTCATTTTGCCGCATGTCCATTTTCAGCAGAGGCCACTTTTCGGCACACTTTAGTAAAAGGACCCCTTAACTACCAGACCAATTTTCATCTACTGGGACTAAAAGCAACATATCATCTGCATATGAATAAAAATATACTCCTAACGAAGAAAAGCCATAGTCCAGATTGGTCACGTAAACATTGAATAAAATTGGCGCAGCCGCACATGCTCTCTGCCTGGGCTGATGAGGCATGGCTCACACTGACACATGCATGGGCAGGCTGAATTTGGAGGTCATCACACGCCTGCATGAGTAAATCAGGTGATCTCTGATGTTACTGGCTTATGAGTGTATCAGTATGAGCCTTGCTGCATCAGCTCGGGAAGAGCAAGTGTGGCTGTGCTGCATTATTCTAGGAAGGAGGAGGCAGTACTTGGAAATCTGGTGGACCCTGAGTAACTGAAAGGCTCTTACACTTCCTTGGGATCTCCGTGGACCCAGAAGGGATTCCCACAGGATCCCTGCAGACTCTGCAGCAAACCCTGTTCCTCTGCAGCTCTCAATCACGACACCCTTTGGGGAGTAGTTGCGGCACACCGGTTGAAAAACATTACACTAGATGGTTCAAACACTCATTCAAAGCTAGAAAAAAATCACCTCCAACCCAGAACGAGTACAACTCAGTACATGCAGTATACAACGTTCAACAAAAATGGAGGGAAAAAAACCTCAGTGGCAGTTCAAATTTTGTTGAAGGTTGTTTACTGCATGTACTGAGTTGTACTCATTCTGTGTTGGTCATGTGCTAATGCTGCCATTAGCAAGCAACCATTAAAAACATGACCTCGTGAGTACTTACTACCATCCATTTTGTAGGCAGTAAGGGCTCACACCAGTGGCGTAGCAAAGGGTGGGCCCGGATGGGCCCAGGCCCGCCCACTTTGGGCTCAGGCCCACCCAGTAGCAGCACACCTATAATGTGGCTGGCAGAGATCTCCAAGCCCCACCAGCCAAAAACTCCCAACAACCGTCCCTCCTGCATACCATGTAAATAGCAGATCTTTGCCTGCAGTGAGCAGCGACTGATACATACTGGTTTCACCGGCCCCACATCCTTCCCTCTGATGTATTCCCACCTATATGGAAACAGGAAGTTGCATCAGAGGGAAGGCTGTGGGGCCAACATGAGCAGTGTGTATTAGTTGCTGCTCGCTGCCACTGAAAATCTGCTATTTAAAAGGTATTTGGGGGAGGGGGGATGTTTGAGAGACCACATGGCATGCAGGCGAGAGAGGGAGAGACCAAATCACTTGTGGGTCAAGGCAGAGTTTTGCCCACCCATCTTGGGCCCAGGCCCACCCAAAATTGGGTATCTGGCTACGCCCCTGGCTCACACGTTATTCCTGCAGTAACCAGTTAGCATACACTAATGTAGATTCACTAACTGATTAGCACAGGAATACCCACTCTCCACCCCCCTGTCATGCACCCTCAAAAAAAATATTTTTTGTGCACGGTTAGTGCACAGATATTTGACAGTTACCGCAGGACACCTGAGCTTGGAAAAAGGGCCCCTAAGAAAATTATTGAAAATTGGGAGGGGGGGGGGGGGGGAGGAATCAAAATATTCCAAATATGAATTGAAAATGCTTTACCTGTGCATGGCCCTACAAACCACTACAGTATCCTCTCCAAACTGTCATAGTTGCACGATAGGTCATGACCATCGGGGCTCTAGCAAGGTATGTGCAGCCAGTGTGGCCGCACATGGCGCAAGGGAGGCAGGACCACCAAAATTGCACTCTGTCCATTCCATTCCCTCCCCTGCCTTGCTGTGACATAATGGATGGGGTGGGTGTGCTAGAAGACCGTATTGCACAGGTCATGTTTCCAGCTCTGGATGCGCCTGATGACCACTAAGTTTAAAAAGAACAGAGAAGGTGCTCACCGTCACCTGATCACAAAAAAAAAAAAGAAATCACCAGGATTCATATGTGAAAAGGAAGATTCATTCTAACTTATTCTACACTGATTACAAAATAGAACTACTACATCTCAACACTGGGCAAATCAACTTTCTCAAGCTTTTTGCTCCCTTCAGCAAGGCAGCTAGCTCTGTCCTGTCCAAACAACAAATTCAAATATTTCTCTTGCAGTTGCCCCTCTGCACTGGTTCAGTTTCAAATATGGCTGATGAGGGATTTGATGAAACAACCCCAGCCAGTTTAATTAAATATTATCTCTGAGTATGCCTCCAACACTGACAGGAGATCCTATTTGTAAGAAAAAATAAGCAATTTCTATGCTGATCTGCAGAGCTCTGTCTCACCAGAGAATTCATTTTAAGTGACCACAGCCATTTATTGAGACCACAAGTAAATAGTATGAGACTACACAGAAATAATCACCACCCCACCCCAGATTCACAAATTAGTGCTCCTGAAAGATCACATTTTATTTAGGCAAATATCCATGACGCCTGTACAAATGAAAAGTACCTGATATATTATTTTTGACCCTAAATTTCACCGGTTGTCATGCTAGAAGTAAGTTGCAAAAAGAGAAAGGTCAGTCCCCTGTGCTAGTGTATGATTCACCTAATAAAAACCTTTGTGTAAGTGATTCTTAGCTTGCCTTGTCTTCAAGTTTCCTGAAATGTACTGACCACCCCCCCCCCCCCCCCCCCCCCCCCCCCCCCCGATATTCAGCACTATTTAACCAACCAGGAATGGCTCCTGGCCAGTTAAATAGCGCTTTACCTGCTACCTGTAAATATTCAATGGGAGATAGCCAGTTAGATCCTGTTGAATATTCCCAGTCAGCACTTACTCCCCCCCCCCCCCACACATTCTATATAGAGCGCCAAGAGATCTGCGCCAAAATCCAAGCGTATTCTATAAACATGTGTATAACTGAATTGGTTTAACAAGCTAATCAGCATTGATAACAGCTCTTAACAAGCAATAATGAGCACTAACTGGCAATAATTAGAATTTACGTGGACAACTCGCTAAGCGCATTCTGGAATGAAGTGCACCTAAGTTCTAAACAGCACAGGCAAAAAGGGGCATGCTTATAGGTGGGGAAATGGGCATTTTATAGTCATTCGGGGTACAAATGTAACAAAAATAAAAAAATAAATTCTGAAACTTAAGTGCATAGTTACAGAATATGGCCCAGTCTGCCTAAATCTATGTGCTGGGATTTTCGCCACGTTTTCATTGGTTGGTATAAATGGACGCTCATAATTTTAGGCACTGGGACATCAACTAAGCGTATTCTATATATCACGCCTAAATCACTGCTTATAAAATATGCTTAGTCGACATTGATTTCCATGCCGATTTTTCAGGCGCCATATATATAGAATCTACCCCTTAGCAGCTAATCGGTCACATCAACAATATAACCAGCTATCCGTTAATATTCAGTGCATCACCAGCTAATTTTGGCAGCTATATCAGATCACCAAAATAGCAGGCCCTATCTCTGGCCAGTTTAAATTTAACCGGCCAGCACTGAATTTTGACTTGGCTGGTTAAGTTTGAACCGGCCAAAAATAAACCGGATATTCAATGCCCGTCACTGGAAACAGCCCATCATTCAATATCCGGGCTCAGCGCCAACCGCGGGAATTAGTTGAGCTGCCTCCCATGGTCTGAATATGGGCCCCTTTATATTTATTTGTCCATACGGGTTTCTATTGTGAATGCTGCAATGCTTTTTCACAACATATATACACGGTCAGGTAATTTGTCGTGATGCCAGGTAGAGATGTGCATTTGTTGGCATGCATTCAGTTTGTTAGAAAGCATCATAAAACATTTAAGAGCCCTTTTACTAAAGGGTGCTAAGTACTTTCCCCTAATTCAATACACTTGTGTAATACTATTAACTGAGCCAGTAGTGTCAGATTTTTTCAAGAAGCTCTGGCGGGAGGGAGGTCCCTGCCAGTGGGCTGGTGAGTGAGATTAGAGGCCTGCCCAGTCCGAGAGGTTGGCAGGGAAGTTGCAGAAATAGAGAGCTCCTATGGAGAGTGACAGCAGGGGTGGAGTTTGGGAACTCATAAAAGAGTTTTGAGTGAGGTACATGAGGTCTTTGGTTGCCTGTACCCAGCCAGGGCCTTTGGGAGTATTGGGGGATCCTGCAGTAAAAGAAGTAAGTGCAGGCTGAGTAAAGCAGTAGTTGCTGTCCCTCTAAGTGACAACTGAGAAGAAAATAGAGCTTCAGGTGGATAGTGAAATCCAGCCTGGAAGTGGGACCAGGACAGGGGAAGTTTGTCCAAGGCCGGAGTGTAGCCCTGAGAGATGCACTGCTGGAAGAAGGACAGCCTAAAGGACCATCCTGTTTCCAACAGTGGACAATCCAGGTCACAAGTACCTGGAAAGATCCCAAAACAGTAAAACAGATTTTATGCTGCTTATACAAAGAACAATCAGTGGATTTTCCCAAGCCCATCAAAATACTGGTTTATGGACTTTTAGGAAATTATCCAAACCTTTTTTAAACCTTGCTAAGTTAACTGCTTTTACCACATTCTCTGGCAACGAATTCCAGAGTTTACTTACATGTTCAGTGAAAAAATATTTTCTCTGGTTTGTTTTAAATTTACTACTTTGTAGCTTCTTGGATATAGGGAAAGGGCAGAAGTTGTGAAATGAGATACAAAAAAAGACAACCTCGGAGTATTGAGGGAAAAATAAAAGAAATTGCAAAAAGAACCTTGTATTTAAAATGTCCTTTGATAGTTCCAGCAAGAGATGATATACACAAATATAATAACGCTACTGCAAATGATGGTGGCATAAAGGAGAAGCGACAACAAGTCACTGAGTCTAAAGACACTGTCATAAAATATTACAAAAGATAAAAGTCACGGCGCGTAGTAAAACAGTTGCTCAAGTAAACAGATGAGATGTCTAAGAAGGAGAAGGTAAAGAGGTGTAAGGGAACAACAGGCTGAAGGTCATTCTTTGAGAACACAACACAGAAGTGGAGCACATCTTAGTTGAAAAGAGAGGCTGATGAATTGTAAGATATCCGTGCCCTTGATGTTTGGGAATATAATGGGGAAAGGTGACATTTTTAATGTTTGTTCCATTTGGTAGCAACTGGTTGGCTCGATTTTTTAAAGGGACTGAATCATCTAGTTCTTTTCATCATTGCAGACTTGTAGCTTTGAATTCCTGACACCTTACTGGCATCCTAGATCACTGAGATCATCAAAACAGAATCAGCTTATTGTTCCTACTTTTAGAGAATTTGTTTATGACAGCACTTTAGCCTCAATATTTTCTGTCCAAGGCCTTGAGCTCTGGCATGTTACCCTCTCATCTCAGACTACAGACTTCAGCACTTAAGACAGACCTTAAAACTTTTCTTTTGGCCAATGCTTTTCATTAGCCTTACCCTTTGACCTCTGCTTCTAGATGTACTGAACATGGATCTTAACTACACAGCCTCTCTCCTTGCCCAAAGTGGGTGTGCACACACTATTCCCCAACTCCCATGACCCCAAATTAAATAAATACCTGAGCTGATGGGGATCCCCAAGCCCCGTCAGCTGAAGAGATCCTGCTTCAGTGACCCAGAACTCTCGTACTCATTGCAGCCTGCGACACTCTCTATGGTCCACTGCCAAGCCAGCCCTTCTCCCTTCTGTGCATGCACAAAAACTGAGCACTTGTAGGAAGGGGGTAAGCTAGCGTGGGAAGGGGGTGAGCCAGCATAGCAGTGGCTCATAGACAGTGCCACTGGCTGCAGTGAGTACAGGACTGTTCTGGGATGCCGAAGCAGGACCTTTTCATCTGGCGGGGCTTGGGGTTCCCTGCAAGCCTTAGCAAGAGTACCACAATTTTGGTATGCGCCTGAACTTAAAGTGGGTGGGCCCAGATCCACCCACGCCTATGCCAATGCTTCCCTATTCTTTACCCTTATGTGATATATTTTTTGCTTTCTCTTCTTCTTAGTCTGTAAACCACCCAGATTACTTGATTGATAGGTGGGATAGAAAGTCCTGAATAAACTTAGAAACTTGAAACTTAGAATACATGAAGAAAAGTAGGCTGAATTTAGATTGATCTGAACAGATGCCACCTAGTGGTGGAACAAGTCATGATTTGGAAACTGCTTAGGTTGTAGGCGGTGTATAAATCTGTACAATAAATACAACATTTTATCCCCCTTCAGAAAGGAACCAAACAGAATCTAACCATAAGTCAAAACAAAACACAGTTATTACGTGGCTGTAAACCAGAAAAGATAAATAGCACATGATCAGAACTAAATAATCAAAGACAAAACATTAAGGGGTATGTTTACTAAGGTGCGTTAGCATTTTTAACGCACCTGTAAATTTATGGTGCGTTAAATGCTAACGCGCCTATACATTTCTATGGGTGCATTAGCGTTTAACGAGCATAAACCATTTACAGGCGTTAAAAATGCCAACGAGCCCATAGTGCCACTTAGTAAACCTAGCCCTAAGAGAAGTATGACTAGGAGTCTATATATGAAAGGAGATAGTTCCTGGAATGGATAAGCTTTGTCCTGATCGTATGACCTTGATGGATGTACTGTTCAAGGACTCTACAGCTGATGCAGGTCTGACTGCTTGGTATACATGTAAACTAGAAAAAAAAATCTAATCACTGCACATCAGCTCAAATGAACAACTTTAGAAAACTGTTACTAAATATAAAACATAAACCGCAGGATGATGAAAGTGCCCTTTTGACTGGTTTGCAAAGAGATAATAGAAAGAAGAAAACCTGAAGGCACAAGGAAGTGAAAAAATCTATTACCCATGAAGATTGTAATTACAAAGGCAAATTTGCCAGAAAGATACTTCTGATGATGGCATACCACTAAAATGTTCATTTTTGTAGGCTGTTCATAACAAACATGAATACAAATGCTATGCAATTTGCTTTTCTAATCTTCTCAAACTGCTTATCTGTGGCTAGTGCAGGGCTTCCTAGACTAGTTCTGGTGACCCCACAGCAGTTGTGTTTTCAGGCTATTTACAATGAATATGCATGAGATAAATTTGTATACATTGGAGGCCCAGCATAAGCAAACACATCTCACGTGTGATCACTGCAGAAAACGCATCAGGCTGTGAAGTAACCCCCACAGGGATTAGAAACTAGCCAAGGGTCCTTCTTACTACAAAAAGAATGTGACATTAGCTTAATATTCCATTCACTGTAAAACAAAGCCACACCGCTACTGGCTGCAGTGAATTCTTAGTGGGTGTTCAGTTCCTTAGAGTGCCTTAAAAGTTATAAGGGCTTATTTTAGAAGCATCTCCAGGTGGCAATATTAGCTTTTACATGTGTAGGTTGGCTACATCTGTAAATAGCAGTTTTAGAAAGCCATTAGGTACACATGGAGATCTACACCATGTATAGATTTTAATGGGCATGTTGTAGGTGCAGATAGGATATAGTTTGTGGGGGATGAAGATCTACCTGTGTATTCTCCAATTTATAAAGGAAATACATGTGGAGACCTAAGAACCTTCACATCAGCCTTTGCATCTGCCTTGAGACATACATTAATACAAGCCTGAAGGGGCAAGTGCTCAGGCCGTTGGAATCCCCTTCTCTCAACCCACCCCCACCCCAACAGCATGAACATCTATCATTTGAATTAATGCTATCCTATTGGAAGGGAGAGAGGAAGGTCCCACCAAATCCTCAACATTGTTTTAGTTTGGGTCATTAGCCTATGAAAGTTAAGCTTACTGTTATAGTCGACTGGTATTCATAGACAAGAGAACCCTCAGATAAACAAACTAATCCTCTGCCCAGTGTAATAAGAAAGGACCAAGCCAAGGCCGCTGCACCAGGTCATGGGAAGGAAGAGCTTCAGAGTCAGACTTCTCCACATTTAATTCTCGTCTTCAAAGAAATGAAGCAAATTGGTGAGCAAGACTTCTCATGACTGAAACCATGCTGACTCTGTTCCATAAAACCATGTTTATTTATGTGTTTCATTATTTTATTTTTTATAATAGTTTCCAATATTTTACCCAGCACTGATGTCAGACTTTTCAGTTTGTATTTTCTTGGATCACCCCTGGAACCCTTTTTGAAAATTGGCCTCACATTGGCCACCCTCCAATCTTCAGGTACTGTGGACAACTTTAATGACAGGTTGCAGATTACTAACAGCAGATCAGCAATTTCATGTTTGAGTTCTTTCAGTACCCTTTGATGCATGCTATCTGGTCCAGTTGATTTACTACTCTTTAATTAGTCAGTTTGGCTCAGTACATCTTCTGGATTCACTGAGATTTCTTTCAGTCCCTCCACATCATCATCCTTGAAAACCATTTCTTGTACAGATAGATCTCTTACACCTTCTTCCGTAAAGACCAAAGCAAAGAATTCATTCAGTTCTCCGCTATGGCCTTGGCCTTCCTGAGTGCCCCTTTTGCTCCTTCATGATCTAACAGTCCCACAAATTCCCTCACAGGCTTTCTGCTTCTGATGAATCTGAAAACGTTACTGTGAATTTTTGCCACTGTGGCAAGTTTCTCTTCATATTCTCTTTTAACCTTCTTCATTAATGTTTTGCATCCAGCTTGACAGTGCTTATGTTGCTTCTTATTTTCTTCATTTTGGGTAATGTTTCCATTCTTTGAAGGACATTCTTTTGGCTCTAATAGCCTTTTTCACTTAACCTTTTAACCATACTGGCTGTCATTTTTGTTTCTTTCCACCATTGTAAATATGTGGAATGCATCTGGTCTGGGCTTCCAATATGGTATTTTTAAATAATGTCCTTGCCTGATTTAATGTCCTAACACCTTTGCAGCTGATCCTTTTAGCTTCTTTTTAACCATTTTCCTCATTTTATCATAGTTACCCTTTTGAAAATAAATGCTGGTACAGTAAATTTTCTTTGTGGCTTCATTTCAAATAGTAGCTCAAACTTGATCATGTTATGATCATTGTTTCCCAGTGGACCCAACACAGTCACCTTTCGTATTATGCCCTGCACTCCACCAAGGACTAGATCTAAACTGGCTCCCCCTCTTGTTGGTTTCTGGACCAGTTACATCTAGCATGTTTATTTTGTTTGACTCAATTCCCTATTTAGCATATAGAGCAACCCCCCTTCAATTTGATCCCCTCTATCACTGTGATATAATTTGTACCCTGTTAACACAGTGTCCCATTGTCCTCCTTCCATCAAGTCTCTGAAATACCTATTATATCTACCTCATCATTCAGAGCTATATACTCCAACTCACTCATCTTATTTTTTAGGCTTGCAGCATTTGTATATCGACACATCAAACTGGGATTTTTTTCCTAGTATTTACAAGCTGCTTTGAAGTTGATGGTGATAATGTGCACCTTTTACTCTGTTCTCCCATTAGACACCCATGGCTTTCTTTCACCATTATTGAAACCTCTCTATTGGGATTCCATAAAGATCCTGTTTCAATAGTGTCCTTCAAGGATACTCCACACTGAACTATGCACTCCTGGGCAACTGTTGGCTTCTCCACCCCCCCCCCCCTCCATTTTAGTTTAAAAGCTGCTGTATCTTCTTTTTAAAAGTTAGCCTAGTTAAGGTGGAGTCCATCTTTTTGGTATAGGCTCCCCCCTTTTCCAGAATGTTGCCCAGTTCCTAACAAATCTAAATTCCTCATCCAGGAAGCATTTCTGAAAATGCTACTCTAGAGGATCTTGACTTCAGCTTTCTACCTAAGAGTTTAAATTTGGCTTTCAGAACCTCCCTCCCACATTTCCTATATCATTGGTACCCAAATATACCAAGAAAACAGACTCCTCCTCAGCACCATCAAAAATCCTATCTAGGTGATGTGAGAGGTCTGCCACCTTGCACCAGGCAGGCAAGTGGCCAGGTGATCCTCACATCCACCAGCCACCCAGCTATCTACATGTCTAATGGTCAAATCACCAACTACAACAGCTGTCCTAACCCTTCCCACCCAGGCAGAAGTTCTTGGAGACATATCCTCGGTGCAAAGGATATTGCATCTCCTGGTGGGAAGGTCCTGGCTACTTATTAACTGTACTGCAGCATACAAAAGTATTTATAAGAATATAAACAATCAGCTTGATCATTATGCAAATATTAACATAAGGCACTCAAATAAGTTTCAGAATAAATAAACCTTAGTTTTATCCTAGGCCAAATGCCCTTCTATAAAAGCTGGCAGCCAAAAGGGGCTAAAAGAAAATAAAATAAAAAAAGAAAACTAAACAAAGCACTCTGCAGGTGTGCATACAGTTCAGAAAGGGCCCTCTGTAATAAGTTGGAAATGTTAGTTTCTTAGGGCCAGATGCACAAAGCTTACCGTGCTATTAACATTTGTTTTAGACTGGTTCTAGCCAGTATAAAGCAAACATTTATGTAGCTAGTAATGCACAAAGGGGTTTTCTGTGGCTCTAACATGTGCCATTAGCAGCCACCAAGAACCCCATGCAAATGCATTACATTGAACTTATTAGTATTTTAATGAGCTCATTAGTATTCTAATGTGTATTCTGGGGGATGTACAGCTCTAGAGCAGCAATAATTTAATGAACAAATTTTACGGCTGCTCTGGTCGGAGAGGAGGAAAGCACAAGCAGGCAGCTGCAAAAGTTGCCAGCTTATGCTTCCTACCTCTAAACCTCCTGGTGGCACTCCCCTCCCCCCCCCCAATCGAATACTTTTATAAGATTTCTCTGGTGGTCCAATGGACCCTGACACCTCCCCATCCCGATTCAGGAGGGCAAGAGCAAGATACAAGGAGGGGTGCGGGATGATTGGGAGGGGTGTGCAGGGAAGGGGTCCAGTTCACTGGACCACAAGGGAAAATAAAAACAATGATTTAGGGAGGGCCGTGGGGGGGAGGGGTCAGGGTCCACTGGATTACAATGGAAATAAAAGGATTGGGGAGGGTCATGAGGGAGGGGTCAAGAATCAGGTGTTTCGCGGGTGGGTCTGGAGACGAGTCGGGAGGGGGGTTCCGACAAGGAAGCTTTCAGGGGGCGCAGGGGTGTTGGAGTCTGGTGCACAAAATGGGATCTGTGCAGCTCATTCGCATGAGATCCCCTTTTAGCATCCTTTGCTGTTTGCAAGTCACTAATTTTTACCGAGGCAGCATGCATCAGGCTTAGACGGGTCCTTAAGAACTCTAAGAGTAGATAATTATTTATTTGAGACGAGAAACTTCTCAAACACATGGTCGCTGTGCAGCATGTGTTGAAGCAAAAGCCTTTTAAAGTCCTGCTTGGACAGTAGTTCCATCCTAGGTTGAATTATTGTAAATGCAGTTCCTCTCCACTCCCAACTGTGAATAAAATTTGTACAGTTTAATGGTGTACCTTTTTAATGGTGGAGATTGATCTGTGGAAGTCCATATGTGTCTGCTCTGGCTTCAGGCAGGGTGGGGCATGACTCAACTGTACCCAGAGGAACCTTTTGCCACAGAGCAAGCAAAAAACCATGTCCTCTTTTGGTTGAAGCTCTGAAGCAGTTCAGATCTACTTTCTGGGTTGGCCATCCTCCTGCTTTTTCGAACCCCTGAGAATCAGAGACTAAATCCTGTGGATTGCTGCTGCCCAGCTCCACCACATCCTATATCCTTCTTGGTTCCCTCTCAACTCCCTGCTTCCAAACAATAGGGTTACCATATGGCTCCAGAAAAAGGAGGACGGATTGAGCCAGCCGGGTTTTACTTCCATTGCTTTCCATTGAAAGCAATGGAAGTAAAACCCGGCTGGCTCAATTACTTCCATTGAAAGCAATGGAAGTAAAACCCGACTGGCTCAATTACTTCCATTGAAAGCAATGGAAGTAAAACCCGACTGGCTCAATCCGTCCTCCTTTTTCTGGAGCCATATGGTAACCCTACCAAACAACAATACTCCAGTTGCATCAGAAACCCCTAGAGTTCAAAACAATCTATGGAAATTAACTCAATCACTGCTGGTGCGTGAAACTGGCAACATTCTGTGAGCAGGGCTGGCTCAAGGGTAGCTAATGCCCTAGGTGAACCTTCAGCCATACACCCCTCCCCCCCAGGGGCAGCTCATGGCTCATAGCTCAAGACCTGCATCTCTCTCTCTTTTCCTCCTTCCCTTCCCCCTTAGTCTCTGGTATCTTTCTCTTCTCTTCTCCTTGGTCTCCAGCATCTTTTTCCTTTCCCTCATGGTTTCCAACATCTCTCTCCTTCTCCCTTCCCCCATTGTGGTGTCTAGCATCTCTCTCATTCCTTTCTTTTCTCCTTACTCCCCTGCCCCCCTCCACACACAAACTAGGGTGACACAATTTAGGGAGCAGCACCAGTGCTTCTTCTCCAACATCTTTCTCCTCCCCCCCACTAGTATCCATCCATCATCCCTTTCCTTCCTTCCCTCCATCCTGTGATGAACAGCATCTTACCACCCCCTCCCTTCCTCCAGTGTGATGACATGGCAGTCAGTATCTATAGAAAATGTATCATGGCCAGTGCGGAAGGCTTGAGCATCTGTGCATGCTCAAGGCTTACCAGCTCTTGTCCACTTTCAACTTCCTGTTTTGGAGAGGATGGAAGCTGGCAAGCCTTGAGCATGTATGGATTCTCAAGGCCCCACACCAGCCATGATGCATCTTCTATAGTTGCTCTCCTGCTGCTTCGCCTCTCAAGAGGAAGGAAGGTAAGATTCTGAACACCTCTGGATGGAGGGACAGAGGGAGGGAAAGGAGGAAAGAAGGAACAGGATGCTGGAAGGCGGGGAGGAGAGAGATGTTGGAGATCAAGTGCTGGTGCTGCACTATAAATGGTGGTGTCTTAGGTGGATGGGCTGGCTCTGCCTGCGAGTTTTACTGACCTGGTTTAAAAGATTCCAGTCCAGGTTTTGCCTTTAGCTATATGCAGGTTCTGCTACAGTCCTAAGACAGGCAGCACTGTTCCTATTTCTGGTTTTAGTCCAGAATCTCCTAAGAATAATACTTGGTTCTTTGTAAGCTCAAGGGAATGGCAGGGCTGCCAAGAGACAAAGCCAGACCTGGGGCAAACAGCCTTAAAGGCCCGCACACCCACCAAAGTAATTTTATCTATCAAAAATGACTCTACCTCAGTGTCTGCAGTGCTCCCCCTTGGATCAGTTGTCTGTGTTCTCTTCTGTTGCATTTGTGCTGTGTGCCAGCTGGGACCAGGTTATCGCATTACCGCATTAACTCTGAGTCTTCTCTGCTGCCACAAATCCTTCCTGCCATGGTGCCAGTGGAAACAGGAAGTAGTCATAGTCAGGATGAGGTGAGACAAGTGAGACAGGAAGATGGACTTGCAGTGGCAGAAAAGACAATGCGTTAACGTGAAAACCTGCAAGCAGGAGACCAATGAATGCAGCCTTCTTCTGCTTCCTCGACTAGCTGCAGCAGTGCCACTGACAGGAAGCCTTGCCAATGCAGCAGCAGTGCCAGGCCCCCCCTTGGAGGCCGGGCCTGGGGAATCCTACCCCCCCCCCTCTTGGTAGCCCCTGGGGAATGGGAACCTCCCTTTAGTAAGTCCCTCATACTACAAAGGCCACATGTACAGTACCTGGGGAGAAAGAGGTCTCAGTCAGGGTGCATCAGGCTGGATATAGGGCTCTGGTGGTCCAGTGGAGGTCTTCCAGGCAAGAGCCCGCTGAAACCACTTTGAATATTGACTGGTGTGATATTAAGGGATAAATTGTTGGAACTGATGCCAGTAAAAAGACTATTTTAAGCAAATATTCTTTATAAATCTTAATAAAATAGGCTATTTTTTTTTGCCCTTAGAAAGAAAATTAAGGGAATATAATAGGTCGTCCTGGATGTTTAGAAGACAGTTTATCTCAGTTTATGTTCCTTCCTCTTCCTTACACAGGAGGAAGTTCAAACAAAAATAATTTTTTTTAATATAAAAGTTCTTATTATAATTGTGAAATCAATTGATACTAACTTTAAAGGGCATTGCAGGTAATAAATAATGGTACATATTTCTGGAAAGTTATTTTAAAAGGTGGTTATAACCGTTATAGTTTAATTTTGACTTAATGTAGTCTAATGAAATTTTTGTTTTGTTTTTAAGCTGTTTTATTCTGTTACTGAAATAACCTTGTGTTTCACACTGGGATTTGTTGTATCAGTGAGTACAAGGCTATGATTTAAAATATTGTAAGAGTAAACAAGATTGAATGATGATACTATGAATCTATTACAAGGCTTTTTTGATATTTCAAATTTTGATATTTTTAAAGAAATTCCTATTTATGAGTAATGAATATTACAATTGTTTATGAAGTGTTATTTAATATTTAAAATTTTATTGTACTATTGCTATTCATTATTTCAGTTATAACCCTGATGTAGCAGGAGGGCAAAACATGGCCACGTCAGGTTTATAATAAAGGATTACTTCTTTCTAGGACCCTTTTTATCCATGTTAAAACTGTCTAAATCCAGCCCTATGTTTTCACCTGATGCCACAGAGGGGTGAGTTGTTAAAGCTGCACCAGAGAGAAAAGATGGGTTTGAACTCTGGCTTCTTCACTTACCACTCTAATTATTAGGCTTACTCTTCAACTCTGTTGAGCTTTTGGCTGATATTAATCTGAAAACTTTTAGAACTTTATGGACCCTTATTAGGTTCTAAATACAGCCAAAAAAAATGATATAGTATCTGAGCTTTGTAGAGCTCATAAATCTCTTTTTAGACTGACTCCAAGGCAAAAGGAGGGAAGTTCAAAGGAGATGTGGGTCTTTACTGCCAGCCTGCAGGTGGCTCAGTTTCAAAAGAAAACCTTGCTGGAGTGAACCTCTGACCTCCAGTCTGCAGGTGTCAGCATGTCAGTTGTCTGGTGGCTACTTCTTTCCGCTCAGTGATTAACCCTTTCCAGTGGTATAGGCAGACACCCAATTTTGGGTAGGCCTGGGCCCAAGATGGGTGGGCACAGGAACCCCACCCCCCCACTCTGCTCAGCATCTCTCCCCCTCCCCACCCCTGCAGGCAATCTTGGCTCTCAACTTCACCTCCCCCCCCCCCCCAGTGTACCTTTTAAATGCTACTTAGCCGAGATTGGGTGGGAGAGCCGGTGGTGGGAGGGGGGGCTGGTTGGGAGGCGGGGATAGTGCTGGGCAGACTTATACGGTCTGTGCCCTGAAAATGACAGATACAAATCAAGGTAAGGTATACACAAAAAGTAGCACATATAAGTTTATCTTGTTGGGCAGACTGGATGGACCGTGCAGGTCTTTTTTCTGCTGTCATCTACTATGTTACTATGTTACTTATTCACTGGTAGCAAGCAGCAACCAATGTATGCTGCTCAGCAGCAGCCTACAGCCTTCCCTCTGATGCAACTTCCTGTTTCTGCATTGGTGGGAGTACATCAGAGGAAGGGCTGTGAGCCGTCGCTGAGCAGAGTGCATCGGTTGCTGCTCGCTGCCAGTGAAGTGGTGTTTAAAAAGTGCGTGGGGAGGGGGGAGAATCTGGAGTTTTCAGCTAGAAGGGCTTGGGGATCCCTGCCAGCCACATAATAGGTCTGCAGCAATTAGGTGAGCCTAGGCCCACCCGGTTCCATTTGTGACTATGCCACTGACCCTTTCTTACAGCGATAACTTGTTCCCCTTAAGGATGATGATGATGATACCTTTTTTGTACCCCGTACTTTCCCACTCATGGCAGGCTCAATGTGGCTTACATGGGGCAATGGAGGGTTAAGTGACTTGCCCAGAGTCACAAGGAGCTGCCTGTGCCTGATGTGGGAATCGAACTCAGTTCCTCAGGACCAAAGTCCACCACCCTAACCACTAGGCCACTCCTCCACTAATGGGATACTGGACACTAAAGGAACCCAGTGACATGACAGAAATAGTAGAGCATGATGAAACTCAACAAGGGGTCCCAACTCAACAGCAAGAACAGTGGGGAACCAAGATCATGAATATTATAAGGTCACAGCAAAGAATCAAATAGCACAAGGCAACATCAGAGTGGTGTAGACCACGCTTTGGCAAGGAGGGAAAATGAAGACTGGTATATACACCCTGTCAGTGTGGATTCTTTAATCCAACAGTGGAGGTGTGCGTTTTCTTCTCCTTTTTAGCCTAGGAAGGCTGTGAAAGTCTCCCCCCCCCCCCCCCCCCCAATAGGCAAGAACAATTCCTCACCCTATTTTCCATTTCTTTTCATTATTTTACAAAGGTAAATCAGGCCAAAGTCACAGAAAGCATGACAACATACCAGTGGGGATTCTAGCAAGCTGCAAGAGAAAGATAGTGTCTGACTCAGTGATACGGTAATGGCGAAGGGATGACCTGAAACAGACAGCCTCGAACACTAATGCCAGAAGTTCTGTCACACACTTTCTTTGTATTTCTTCTTTCTTGTCAATGTCTGTTTCATGTATGTCACACAGAGCAAGTCTGCTGAGTTTTCTTTTTCACTCTCTTTATATATATATATATATATGTGCAAGAAGCATAAACAAAAAAGCAGTCTTTGAAAAGGGCATTTCATATGACACTTCCTCAGAACATTCATGGTTAAGTACATGTATTTACAAATACTGTACACCCATTCTAACACAATCATTATGTACAAAACGTCTTTTAAGCTGTTTTTCCAATAAAAAACCACTTGATATCCTCCTTGGATCTACCTCACTTTTTTTTTGCTTGTTGCCTCACATTCACGCGAGGGTTGCTCTTCCTTTTTGTTTGTCTTCACACACTATAGATACATACTCACTATAATTTGTATATCCAATGTTTACTTGCCTCCTTGCCATAAACTTGGTCTTCACTACACTAACATTGCATGTGTTATTTGATTCTTTGCTGTCACCCCATTTGGTTCCTGATCTGGGTTCTTTACTTTGAAGTCAATCTCAGTCTTCAGCCAGTTTTCCTACAACTGGCTTTGTCCTAGAGTTGGGAACTGCCCAAGTAACCTCATGAAATCAGCTCCTCATCAATTCATATTAGACTTAACGAACCACCTGAATTTCATGCTACAAAACGGTCTTTTCCCCAAAGGAAAAAGGAAAAATCTTACTCACCCCAATACCAAAGACACAAAGCAAAACGCATAGTGAAATTAACTAACTACAGACCAGTTGCATCCATACCACTAATAACTAAAATAACAGAAGGAGTGGTAACCAAGCAACTCACAAGTTATCTCGACAAGTTCTCAATACTGCATGATGCCCAATCAGGATTCCGCTCGAATCACAGCACAGAGACAGTACTAACTACCCTACTGACCAAATTTAAGCAACGGATAGCAACTGGCTCCAATATACTCCTCCTACAATTTGACATGTCAAGTGCCTTCGACATGGTAGACCACGGAATCCTATTACACATTCTTGAATATTTCGGCATCGGAGGCAATGTCCTAAATTGGTTCAAGGGATTCTTAACTTCACGCTCCTACCAAGTCACATCAAATTCAACCACATCAGCTGCATGGACACCTGAGTGCGGAGTACCGCAGGGATCTCCCCTCTCACCAACAATTTTCAACCTACTGATGACCCCACTAGCAAAACTTCTATCAAACCACAACCTTAACCCTTACATATATGCCGATGATGTAACGATATCTATCCCTTTTAAACAAAACATCAGCGAAATCTCTAACGAAATCAACCAAAGTCTACACATTATGAACACCTGGGCAGATCTGAAATTGAACGCAGAAAAAACTCAATGCCTCATACTAACCTCCCAATACAATACAACAAAATTTACTACTATCAACACACCTAAACTAAACTTGCCAATTTCAGAAAATTTTAAAATCCTCGGAGTAACAATCAACCGCCACCTTACACTTGAAACTCACGCGAACAAAACAATAAAAAAGATGTTCTTCTCCATGTGGAAGCTGAAAAGAATAAAACCATTCTTTCCAAGATTTGTCTTCCGCAACCTGGTACAATCACTCGTATTAAGCCATCTGGATTACTGCAACTCATTATACGCAGGCTGCAAAGAACAAATAATGAGAAAACTTCAGACAGCTCAGAATACAGCGGCCAGACTCATCTTCGGAAAACCAAAATACGAAAGTGCAGCACCACTACGCAAGAAACTACACTGGCTCCCACTTAAGGAACGTGTCACCTTTAAAATATGCACATTAGTGCATAAAATCATTCATGGTGAAGCCCCAGCATATATGTCCGACTTGGTACACCTGCCACCCAGAAACGCCAAAAAATCATCCAGAACTTTCCTCAACCTCCACTTCCCTAAGTGCAAAGGCATAAAGTATAAAGGACTACACGCTTCAACCTTCTCCTACAAGAGCACGCAACTCTGGAACGCACTACCACGCGGCCTGAGAGCGGTCTACGAGCTGACAGACTTCCGCAAATGATTGAAGACCCATCTCTTTGACAAAACATACCGCAAGGAGCAAAACATATAAATCCCATATACATCATAACAATGCCTCAAGATATTACCCCCACGTACTCCACGTCCCCCGTACTCTCCCATTCAATATCTACCCACAGATAAAAACTGTCTACCCCATCGCTCACTTGCTATTATTCGATCAGCGTAGTAACTCCCCCACACCACATCCTTTAGTTTCCACGCCCCTAAGGTGACTGATCTGATCTTGTCTTCCTTAATCTGCTCACAATGTAACCCAAAATCGAAATGTAATGTAATGTAAGAAACTGTATTCCCATCATTTACAATGTATTGTAAGCCACACTGAGCCCGCAAATAGGTGGGAAAATGTGGGATACAAATGCAACTAAATAAATAAATAAACTCTTGGCAAGCTTCTGTCCTGTCACTGGGTGGACTCCGGCTTACATAGCTAAGGCCTGGGGCCCCAGCACTAGAAGGTTCAGCCCTAGAAGGTTCAGCCTGAAAGGAGGGCAGTTGCTACAGGCAGAAAATCATGCTTCTACTATTGCGGGCTCAGGGGTGCTTCATCGAGCACCTTGATCTTGTCCTAAGCCTCAGCCTGCTCACCATTTCTACTGAGGAGATCTGTCACAGGAGAGCACAGCCTTCATCAGGAGTCTAAAAACATAAAATCAAATTATTTAAAAGCATAACAACATGAAAATGAAATCTAAAATATACCACATATATGGGATGTAGGATGTAACATTAATAATTGACTTCAATTTTTTAAAAAACACAAAAATCTTTTTAACAAAAATACAAATTAATCATAATAAAGATCAATCATAATAATAAACAATAAACAATCATAATAAAAATTTAGCACAGGATGTATAAGTAATAAACACACATTATATAAAAATGTAATAAAACATACAGATAAACATATATATATATATATATATATATATATATATATATATATGCATACACACACACACTTTTTCACCCACCTATGTATATTTATACACATATATAAACACATGTATATTAAAACAACATCCATACCATACTGGGTTTATATATATATAATGGTAAATAATAGTACATATGAATGTGAGTACATATATAACCTCATACACAAATATATACATTCAACAATCTCAGATGGACACCAGAAATCTTTATAAATAGCATCATGAGTTTACATACCAACGGCTTGACGTATACGCATTTGGCTTCTTAATCTCTCAAAATGAAGAGCACATAAACGGCAGTGGATATGGAAAATAAAATGATTTGAGATATAAAACAAGAAAAATGGTTAAAACTAAAAAGAAAATTAGTTAAAACTAAAAAAGGGAAACAATCGAATTGTTGCTACAAAAATTAAAATAAAGCACACGCATGAAACCGCATATAAACAATGAGTGCTAAAAAATACATATAAAAAAATATGAAGTTAAAAACATTCCATACTCCACTCCACATGCATAGGTAAGATGAAAAGTAATATCGTTTTCAATGATATTATAATAGTATAGTAAAAAGCCTAACACAATAGGTGACACAGAGGGGCATAATTGAACGAAAACGTCTATCTCCATGGGCGTTTATCTCCGAGAACGGGTCCGTGAAGGGGCGGACCGAACCGTATTTTCGAAAAAAATAGACGTCCATGTTTTATTCGACAATTTGTGAGCTGGGCGTTTTTGTTTTTCAGCGATAATGGAAAATGAAAGCGCCCAGCTCAAAAACGAATAAATCCAAGGCATTTGTTCGTGGGAGGGGCCAGGATTCGTAGTGCACTGTCCCCCCTCACATGCCAGGACATCAACTGGGCACCCTAGGGGGCACTTTTACAAAAACAAAAAAAAAGGTAAAAGAGCTCCCAGGTGCATAGCACCCTTCCCTTGTGTGTTGAGCCCCCCAAATCCCCCTCAAAACCCACTGCCCACAAGTCTACACCATTACTATAGCCCTAAGGGGTGAAGGGGGGCACCTACATGTGGGTACAGTGGGTTTGGGGGGTTGTACGACTAATAAGCATTAAGCAGCACAATTATAACAGGTAGGGGAGGGATGGGACTGGGTCCACCTGCCTGAAGTCCACTGCACCCCCTAATAACTGCTCCAGTGACCTGCATACTGCTGTCAGGGAGGTGGGTATGACATTTGAGGGTGAAAATAAACAGTTGTGAAACGGCATATTTTGTGGTGGGAGGGGGTTTGTGACCACTGGGGGAGTCAGGGGAGGTCATCCCCGATTCCCTCCAGTGGTTATCTGGTCATTTAAGGCACTTTTTGGGGCCTTATTCGTGGAAAAACAGGGTCCAGGAAAAGTGCCCTAAATTCTCGCTAAAAACTCATATTTTTTTTCCATTATCGGCGAAAGGCGCCCATCTCTGATCGGCCGATAACCACGCCCCAGTTCCACCTTCACCACGCCTTCGACACGACCCCGTCAACTTTGTACGCTTCTGCGATGGAGTGCAGTTGAAAACGTCCAAGTTCGGCTTTCGATTATAGCGCGTTATTCGTTTTTGGGAGATAAACGCCTATCTCCCGATTTAGGTCGCAATATAGGCGTTTTTGTCTTTCGATTATAAGCTGGACAGCGTGATGACGCTACCATCAATTCAATGAGAAGGAAAAAGAAAGGGAACTGCCTTAACTGAAGGCGTTTCTGTAAAGAAAGTGAATCAAAGCGTGCCGACCCGCTAAAACCATGAGATCTCAATTAAAAAGGATAACCCACATAAGAGACATTACAGTTCGCGTTAAAGGAGTGAACAGGCAAAAGTTAGATCCATGTAACCTGCCGAAGTTTAAACCAAAAGAGGACGTAATGACGTAGCAATGTGATGACATAGTAACGTGATGATGAAATAATATTGTTGATTATGAAACACATAGACAAACATGGTTTATTGAGACAGAGTCAGCAAAGGTCTAGCCAAGGGAAATCTTGCCTCACCAATTTCCTTCATTTCTTTGAAGGCATGAATAAACGTGGATGAAGGTGATGTGGAGGGGCATAATCGAAAGGGGCGCCCAAGTTTTCATGAGGACATCCTCGCAGGACGTCCCGGCGAAGGGACAGGGAAACCCGTATTATCGAAACAAGATGGGCGTCCATCTTTCGTTTCGATAATACGGTCGGGACACCCAAATCTTGACATTTAGGTCATCCCTAGAGATGGTCAGACTTGGTCATTTCTGATTTTCGGCGATAATGGAAACTAAGGACGTCCATCTCTAGGGATGACCTAACTGTCAAGATTTGGGTGTCCTGACCGTATTATCGAAATGTAAGATGGATGCCCATCTTGTTTTGATAATACGGGTTTCCCCGTCCCTTCGCCAGGACGTCCTGGTAGGACATCCTCAGGAAAACTTGGGCGCCCCTTTCGATTATGCCCCTCCACATCACCTTTATCCACGCCCATCTCAGAAACGATCAAATGCAAGCTCTTTGGTCATGGGAGGAGCCAGCATTCTTAGTGCACTGGTCCCCATGACATGCCAGGACACCCTAGGGGGCACTGCAGTGGACTTCAGAGAAAGCTCCCAGGTACATAGCTCCCTTACCTTGTGTGCTGAGCCCCCCAACCCTCCCCCCCAAGCCCTCCCCCCAAAACCCACTACCCACAACTGTACACCATTACCATAGCCCTTATGGGTGAAGGGGGGCACCTACATGTGGGTACAGTGGGTTTGTGGTGGGTTTTGAAGGGCTCACATTACAACCACAAGTGTAACAGGTGGGGGGGGGGGGGGTGGGCCTGGGTCTGCCTGCTTGAAGTGCACTGCACCTACTAAAACTGCTCCAGGGACCTGCATACTGCTGTCATGGAGCTGGATATGATATTTGAGGCTGGAAAAAATATTTAAAAAAAAATTTGAGGGTGGGAGGGGGTTAGTACCCACTAGGGGAGTAAGGGGAGGTCATCCACGATTCCCTCCGGTGGTCATCTGGTCAATTCGGGCATCTTTTTGTGGCTTGGTCGTAAGAAAAAAAGGACCAGGTAAAGTCGTCCAAGTGTTCGTCAGGGATACCCTTTTTTTTCCATTATGGGTCGAGGACGCCCACGTGTTAGGCACGCCCAAGTCCCGCCTTCGATACACCTCTGACACGCCCCCGGGAACTTTGGTCGTCCCCGCGATGGACAGCAGTTGGGGACGCCCAAAATCGGCTTTCAATTATGACGATTTGGGCGACCCTGTGAGAAGGACACCCATCTTGCAATTTGTGTCAAAAGATGGGCGTCCTTCTTTTTCGAAAATAAGCCTGATAGTGTATCTAGATTCTCAGAAATCTTTTGACAAAGTTCATGAGAGACTCCTGAGAAAATCAAAAAGTTGTGAGATAGGAGGCACTGTCCTTCTGTGGATTAGGAATTGGTTGTTAGACAGAAAACAGAGGGTATGGTAAAAAGGCCATTTTTCTCAGTGGAGGAGGGTGAATAGTGGAGTGCCACAGGGTTTTGTACTGGTACCGGTGCTATTTAACATATTTATAATGATCTGGAAATTGGAATGACGAGAGAGGAGATTAAATTTGTAGATGACAAAGAACTATTCAAAGTGGTCAAAGCAGATACAGATTGTGAAAAATTGCAGGAAGACCTTAGGAAACTGGAAGATTGGGCATCCAACTGGCAGATTAAATTTAATGTTGACAAATGCAAAGTGATGTACATTGGGAAGAATAATCCAAATCATAGTTACCTGATACTAGAGACCACCTTAGGAGTCAGCACTCAAAATGATCAAGCTGTCATTGTAGACAATACACTGAAATCTTCTGCCCAGTGTGCAGCAGCAACCAAAATAGCAAGCAGGATGCTGAGAATTATTAGGAAAGGGATGCAAAATAAGACCAAGAATATTATAATGCCTCTGTATTGCTCCATTGTGCAACCTCACCTTGAGTATTGTGTTAAATTCTGGTCACCATATTTCAAAAAAGATATTGTGGAATTAGAAAAGATTCAAAGAAAAGTGATCAAAATGCTAACAGGAATGGAACTCCTCCCATACGAGGAAAGGCTTGGAAAAGAAACAGCTGAGGGGGGATATAACTGAAGTCTATAAAATCCTGAGTGGTGTAGAACGGGTAAAAGTGAATCAATTTTCACTCTTTCAAAAGTTGAAAGACCAGGGGACACTTACAGGCTCATTTTCGAAAGAGATAGATGTCCAAAAAGTGACATAAGTCTGCATTTTGATGTTTATCTCACAGAAACGTCCAAATTAGTATTATCAAAAACTCTTTTTGGACGTCTTTCTCTGAAGTTCGTCAAAAGGACATCCAAATCTCAAGGGGGCGTGCCAGGGGCGTGTTCAAGGCGGGACTTGGGCGTTCCTAGGATTTGGACGTCTTTCAGCTATAATGGAACAAAGCAAAAATGTCCAGGACTAAAACTTAGACGTTTTGAGCTAGACCTGTTTTTATTATGAATAAGGCACAAAAAGGTGCCCTAAATGACCAGATGACCACTGGAGGGAATCAGGAATGACATCCCCTTACTTCCCCAGTGGTCACTAACCCTCTCCCACCCCCAAAAAATGTGATAAAAAAACATTACTTGCCAGCCTTTGTGACACCCTCAGTTATACTCAGGTCCATCAGAATAGCTGCAGGTCCCTGGGAGTAGTCTAGTAGTGGGTGCAGTGCACTGGCAGACAGGTGGACCCAGCCCCCTACCTCTCCCTACCTGTTACAATTGTGGAGGAAACTGCGAGCCTTCCAAAACTCACCAGAAACCCATTGTACCACATAGAGGTGCCCCCTTCACCCGCAAGGGCTATGGTAGTGGTGTACAGTTGGGGGTAGTGAGTTTTGGGGGGGCTCAGCAGACAAAGTAAGGGAGCAATGGTCAGATGTGTACCAGGGAGCATTTTATGAAGTCCACTGCAGTGCCCCCTAGGGTGCCCTATTGCTATCCTGGGATGTCAGGGGGACTAGTCTACTAAAAATGTTAGGTCTTCCTATATTCCAATGGTTTGATTTTGGACGTTTTACACTTCGACGTTTTTTTTTTTTTAATGGCCGAAAAACAAAGACGTCCAAATCACAAAACATCCAAATCACAGGACATCCATAGTATTTTCGAACGCAAAAGATAGACGTCCATCTTTTTTGAAAATGACCTTCTTTCCTGTTCAGAATTTGGACGTCTTTGTAAAATGTCCAAATTCTGATTTAGACGTTTCTTTCTAAAATGCCCCTCTGAACTGCTACGAATTTACAGTCTGTCTCACTGACACAGACTACTCAATAATTACCGTGGATTCTTTTGGATTCATATTAGATAAATGAAACCTTTATTAGAGGTGCTAAATTCTACAATGATTAAGGTATATACAATAATTAGCTATATAAACACAATGATTAGCTATAAACAATTAGACCAGGAAAAGAAGCAATAGTACACAATACATACAATAGTACACAATACATACAATACATACAATCATCACTGGTCCTTACATCATCCAGGCTCTTATCATCAGCTGGGGGGGGCCCGTTACAGTGAAAGCTAGGAGCTTTTTAGACCAGGAACTGATCCTCTGCGCAGTACAGTACGTTACTCACAGATGAGCTCCCGATTTCACTGAAAGAAACTCTTTTTATTAAGCTCAGAACTCATGTTCAGAGCTAGGGAAAATTACAGTATGCTTCTCTGTTTAGGTACTGTGGGAACGTGGTCACATGCTTTCCAAGTCCAGGTGGCCAAGCTGGCCTGGAAACAAGTGCCATCCTCCCCTTCACATACCAAATTAATTAGAGCGGTGTCTTATCTTCTGCATTCCAACTTCACACAATCAAAGTTAAACAATCATTTTAAAACAGAATTACTTCTAATCAACAATACAGACCCCGAGTGAACTGGTCGGTCAAGACAGAGCTGAAAAGCATCTTTAAATTCACTTGTATTACACCCTCTTAAATAAATTATTTATTTATTTTAAGCACATTTATACCCCATATTTTCCCACTAGTTGCAAGGCTCAATGGTGGCTTACACAATACCATAGGGCAGGCTACGGTTTAGTAAAATACAAATTACATGGAAATACTTCTAAAATATTTTTTTCACTAAAAGGACAGTTAAGCTCTAGCACTCATTGCTGGAGGATGTGGTTAGCATATCTGGGTTTAAAAATGGTTTGTACAAATTTCTGAGGAAGTTATGAGATAGATATGGGGAAACCACTGCTTACCATGGAACTGATAGCATGGAATGTTGCTACTATTTAGGTTTGTTTGTGACCTGGATTGGCCACTGTTGAAAGCAGGATACTGGGCTAGATGGATCACTGGTCTGACCCAGTATGGCGATTCTTATGTTCTTATGTATGCTTTTTCCATTTGACCTTTCCTCCTCCTGTTGTCTCTATTTTTTTTTACTCTTTTCCCCTCTCTTAGCTCCCATTCTTGTTCAAAGGAGCAGCTGCAAAGGCCACAGAGATGAGGAGAAGAATCCTCCACCTTTTGTGGTAGTAGAGGTGGCAGGCTTAATAATGTAGAGACAGGATCCCCTACCTCCTGCAACAAAGGGTGAAAAATAGGGGAGGAAATAATGAGATCCCCTTTAATTCTGGCCCCTTGCGGGGTTGCGGGTACCCGAGTTCCAAACAGCATTCAGTAGCAAAACAGTATTTCAATCTGTTCTGATCCACTTCATAGTCACATAGCAATATAGTAAATGGTGGCAGATAAAGACCTGTATTTTGAAGTAACTGGTTTTTTTTGATGAATTGATACACTGCAGCCAACATATTTGATGTTATATAATCAACGTGTCCGAACACTAGAGTCTGCACAATTAGCTGAAAAACATTCAATTCATACAAGACCTCATTTGTCTTAGCTTCCAAAGAAGCCTAAATACCTTGAAACCAGCAAATTCACATGATGTTCAAAGCAAGAGGTTGTCCAAAAAAATTAAAAAAAATCCACAGAATTTCAATTGAGACTCTACTTTGATCTCAGTCCATTGAGTACAACCTCATCTTCAGAGGTCACCTTATGCGGATGGCTAATTAATTAACACACACAATAACAAAATCAATACAAATTTGAACAAAACAAAAGAAAAATACTACAAATTAAATAATACAGTAAAGGTTACAACAATTAAACCATTTAAAACAGAAATATACACTAATACTGACAGTTCATATTTCTATATTAAAACATAAAAATCAAAATAGCTATAGGCATGTTAAAACAAATGTTCTAATTGTATGCATACAAGTGACATATAAATGTTGTGTACTGTTACAGAATTACCTTTTTGATGTTGTAAGATGCTTTGGTATAATTTTCTTTTGCAAGAGTGGATAGGCAAGTAACATTTTAATTCAAATTAAGGGGTCCTTTTACTAAGCTGCGGTACAAGGGACCTAGCACATGCTTTTGACGCACACTGAGGCCCCCTCTTACCGCAGCGGGTAAAAGGGTTTTTTTTGAAAAAAATGGCCATCTGGCAGTGAAGCCTTGCCACGCAGACATTTCGGGGGTTAAGGGCTCCCGCGCTAACCTGGTGGTAACCGGGCAGTGCACGACCCTGCCAGATTACGCCAGGTAAACACCGCAATACAGTGGGGCTGTTTTTACTGGCAGCGGTTAAAAGCCCTTAGACATGGAAACGGCACGCAGTGGGGGGTGGCAACTACCGCTGGGCTTCTGCAGTAGCCCGGCAGTACTTCCCGTTTAGCAAACACATTGGGCTTACCACCACTTAGTAAAACGGGTAATTAAACTCTGGAATTCGTTACCAGAGAATGTGGTAAAGGTGGTTAGCTTAGCGGAGTTTTAAAAAGGGTTGGACGGCTTCCTAAAGGAAAAGTCCATAGACCATTATTAAAGGACTTGGGAAAATCCACTATTTCTGAGACAAGCAGTATTGAATATTTTGTACTTTTTTGGGATCTTGCCAGGTATTTGTGACCTGGATTGGCCACTGATGGAAACAGGATGCTGGGCTTGATGGACCTTTGGTCTTTGTACTTATGCACTGGAGTTAACAGGAGAAGAAAGCATTGAAGCTTTGAAGGAAAGTTTTTGTTTGGAAAGAGCGTCAAGGAGTATGGAATTCTTAAGGAGCTTCTTTTTGTAGACAGATGTGATTATTTTATTTTCTTACTGATAATGCATGGATTTTTATTGGCTTTTTGTTATTTTTGACTGGACACTAGCATGTTGGGTATTCTTCCATAAAGATACAACAGGTAACATTTCTGGTCATGTGTAAGTCAAAAACTGGTCAAACAGGAGCCAAATTATTCCACAATAAAAATAAATGTTTAGCTATAATGTTAGTGATTGAAACATTACATTATTATCTTCGTACGACTCTCTAAGTGGCCCTTTTACTACAGGGTTGCCGCGTGGCAACTCGGAACTACTGATGGCCCAACACAGGTGCCAGCGGTTGTTGCACCCCCAGTGCATGCCCATTTCTGGTGCTAGCAGAAATATTGAAAAAATATTTCCTCAGGGGGTTGCCTGGCGGTAATTGGGAAGCGTCATATGCTGCCGGTTGCCGCCGGGTTAGCGCAGGAGCCCTTATCACCACCTCAATGGGTGGTGGTAAGAGCTCCCCTGAAATGGCTGCATGGTAAGTGCAAACTTACCACATAGTCATGTCATTTTTGGTTATTTTCACCCGCTGTGGTAAAAGGGGCCCCGATGCACGGCAAAAACAACCGCCAAAGCTAGCATAGCTCAGTAAAAGGACCTCTTAGGGAGCGGGAAGTTATCCTAAAGTTTTTCCTTATTCCAGATGCACGCACAATTAATAACCTGCACTATCCCATCATCCTGTACTGTCCTCTCCTTTATTTTTCCCACACCCTTTAGTAAAAAGGGTTGTAAACTAGGCTTTGTCCTTTGTATTCTCCTTAGTTGTTTTGTACATTAGTTTGTCTTAAGCTGTCATGTCAAATTCTCATTTCTTTATTTTTTCTATATTTACCCATTTTAGGGGCCCTTTTACTAAGCGTGTAAGCGTCTATGTGCACCCAACGCGTGCCAAAATAGAGTTACTGCCCGGCTACTGCGTGCTCTTGTGGTAATTTCATTTTGGCACGCATCCGATACGCGCATCTGAAAAAATCATTTTTAATTTTCGGACGTGCGTACTGGATGCGCGCCCAGTGGCATTTGACATGCATGGGTCATTATCGCGTGAGGACTTTACTGCTAGGGTCAATGGCTGGTGGTAAGGTCTCAGAGCCAAAATGGACGCACGGCAATTTTCATTTTGCTGCACGTACATTTTCAGCAAAATTTTAAAAAGGCATTTTTTACAAGGTGCGCTGAAAATGAGTCTGCAAGTGCCAAAAACACGCATCTACACTACCGCAGGCCATTTTTCAAAATGCTTTTGTAAAAGGCTCCATAATGTAAATTGCCTAGATTTTCTGTTTTATGAATCACGTTATATCAATAAATAACTGTACACTGTATATATGTGGGCTCTCATTAAGACATATTTTAGCACAGGTCCCATTTTATGCAATGAGACCTTGTTACTGGGTTAACAGTAAAATAACCTATCTTAATGGTAGTAGCTCACTTTGATAACTAACCCCCCCCCCCTTTAAATGGTTTAAACCAATGAGAAATATGAATGCCAGATGGATTGATGGTCCTTACCTTTACACACATAAAAAATTTAGGTTGTTCAAAGGTCAGCTAAAGATCATGCTAATGCAAACGTTTTGTCTAGAACCTCTGAAAATGAACCTCTCAAGAGGTTGGGTGAATATATTAAGGTGGGGGAGGGTTGTGTGGTGAGGAGAAATAATTTTATCAAAGGACAATGTCGGAGATGTGAGAGAGTTTATGGAAATAGGGTCTGAGCTGCATTCACTGCCAAAGAGAGAGCATAGCATAAAATGACTATCAAAAATAGGCTGTGTTTCCCAAGAGCACCCAGAAAGCCTAAAGCAATAATAGGAACACTGACACTGGTGATGATGAAAGATTCAGAGAGATCCATTCGGACTCTGAGGGTTGAGGTCCGGTGAGAAGGGTTGTTGAAGAATCAGAGCTGTGAAGGGCCATGATGGGGCCAAAAGATGTACCAATTATAAGTGAATAAATGAGGAGTCCTTTTACTAAGCTGCAGTAAAAAGTGGCCTGCGGTAGTGGCCTTTTACCACATCTAAGAAAAAGGGCCTTTTTTAAAGAGGCCAGAAAAGGGACGTGTGCTAAAATGGAGACCAGCGCATGTCCATTTTCAGCCTGTGACCTTACCATACCCATTGACCTAGCGGTAAGGTCTCATGAGCTACCCACGCGTAGGGTTACCATATGTCCTCTTTTAAGAGGACATGTCCTCCAAGATTTTTAATTTTTAGGGAAATGTCCTCTTTTTCTTTTATGTGCCTATGACCAACACACCAACCCACATAACGGGAGAAACTACCTCTGGCTTATTAGTCAGTCTGAACACATGGGGGTGCTAACGAGAGAGAGAAAGGCATTGCTTATCCCTTCTCTGTTCCCCTGCTGGTTGAATCCATCAAAGGAATTTTGTACGTGCAGCACGACTTTAAGCATATGTCACGCAAAGACTTTCACACATATCTCAGAAGCCAGCCAAAGTTTTTGCAGGATATGCACTCTTCTGATAAGTACGCTTGGGCTCGGACTCCGTCAAACTCAAATCCAGAAGTACTTGAAAAGTAGATTTTCTACTGCTGTACTATAAGTAAGTCACTGTTTGATGTGTGTTCATTAACTACGATTAAATATTTCTTTAGTAAAAGTCAGAGCCGTAGCGAGGGGAGCTGACACCCGGGGCAGGTCGCCGCTGTGCACCCCCCCCAGGTGCAGCACGGCGCCACCCTCCTCCTGCTGGAGCGCACCCCCCCCCGGAGTGCATACCCCCCCACCGGAGCGCATACCCCCCCGGAGCGCATACCCCCCCCCCCCCCCGGAGCGCATACCTGCGGCGAGGGACGGGCGGGAGGGCCAATCCGCCCCGACTGCACGTTGCTGGGGTGTGTCGGCTCCGCGCTGGTTCAGTGCTCTCTCTGTCCCGAACAGGAAATAACCTGATCCTGGGCAGAGAGGGCAGTGCACCAGCCGCGGAGCCGACACCCCCCAGCGGCGTGCACCCGAGGTGGACCGCCCCCCCCTTCCTACGCCACTGGTAAAAGTATCAACCATTTTATTTTTTCTGTCCTCTTTTTTGTCTCTGCAAATACATTAACACTACCCACGCTGTAAGCATACAGTGCACACCAACTGATGTTACTGCCGGGCAAGCACCCCACGGTAGAAAAATTATTTTCTACCGTGGATTCGGCTGCGCACCAAATTCAGAACTCGTGCCGATTTGGTGCGCACTGTACATGCTTAGGCCCTTGTGCAGCTTAGTAAAAGGGCCCTCAATCTTTTACATTGCAGGACTGTAGAATTCTTACCTGCTCAGCTTCGAGCCTTACAAAATATGGATGAATTTTAAAAGGCTTTGAAAAGTGTTCTGTTTCAGCAAGTGTTTGATATTCTTCCTTAGGGGTTAGTTCTGAATTGTTGGGATACTGTTGGATTCTAATGTTTTAGCAGATATTGTTTTGATATGTATCTATAAAATGTGTATTATTATTATGACAAAACTGTTCCCCACTCAGGGTTGTAGATGTGCGGGTTATACAATTTTTTAAATGAATAAAAATAGTTCTGGGATCGGTGCACACTACCCATGTGCTAAAACATAGCTTTTATTTCTTAGCGCGGGGACATGTTTGGAGGCAGACAGTAGGCGTTTTCTGTGCCAATCAGGCAGCGCAGGCAAATGGCCGTGAGCTGCCCCATTAGCACAAGGTTAGCACGTGAGCCCTACCATCTAGTAAATAGGTGGTGATAATTGGGAAATTAGCATGTGGTCATCAGTGGGGAAATAGGAATTGTGGCCTTTTTATAGCCATGCTAGAAGTGGCCTCAGCATGCAGGAAAACCCCGTGCTACTAATATCGCAGGCCACTTTTTAGCACAGCTTAGTAAAAGGGCCTCTAAATATTTAAAATCACTAAGAACAAACACCCTAGCAATAAGTAATAAAATCATTAATAATTGTGATGCATACATTTTTACAGAAAACCTAAATATTAGTCAGGGGTCTTTTTACTAAGCCGCGTAAGAGTCTACGTGAGCCCAACATGCACCAAAATGGAGTTACCGCCCGCTACCGAGCGGTGCTTGCAGTAATTTCATTTTTGGCGCGTGGCCAATACGCGCATCTGAAAAATAATTTTTCTATTCAGCCGCCACAATATCAGAAAAGCACCAGTGGCATTGACACGTGTAGGGTCTTACCGCCCGGTTACCGTGTGAGATTTTACACGCTAGGTCAATGGCTGGAGGGTAAGGTCTCAGACCCAAAATGGACGTGCGGCAATTTTGATTTTGCCGCACGTCCATTTTCAGCAAAAATTTTAAAAGGTCTTTTTTTCAGGCGACCTGAAAAGATGGTTTGGAGCACGCCCAAAACCTGCGCCTACACTACCGCAAGGTCATTTTTCAGTGCGCCTTTGTAAAAGGACCCCTCAATTTCTAGTCTCCAGACCTTTCAACCTTCCCTAATCTATTATAAGCAGAAGAGAATTACTCTATTACTGAGATTGTTGTGTATAATAATGAAAACTTTGTCTAGGTGTAGTGTGGAGAAAAAAGTGCTAAAAAGCCATCATTCAGCTTAAAAAGCAATCAAAACGTTACATGCAAAGGATCTAACCACATCTCTATATTCTGTCTGTATGAATATTTAGAGCATATGTATAAAAAGGATCTAATCTCCAAATTAAATTCTACAAACACAGAGAGCATTATTTTAAAAGGTGTAAATACACAGAGAGAGATTTTTATATTATATCTATTTATTATTATATTTTCAGTAGCAGCTCAAGATAAGCTACATTCATGTACAGTAATTATTTTCCTTTCACTAGAGGGCTTAAAATCTAAATGGCCATATTAATAAAATGTGCTACAATTTGCAGCTAAACAGTTTAATGCAGGAATTTCCCACAGGCTAACTGCCCACTGTTTTTGCAGGTAATGTACTAATAGTGCCATTAGTGCATGAGAACTACAAAAACTTAGGGGCCCCTTTTTACTAAGGGCGCGGTAGGCCTAACTTGGGCCTAGCATGCGCTAAAAAGGCACTACCGCAGGATTTGCTGAGACATCTCATGGTAGTTTCTCGCTCAGCGTGCGCTAATCCCACTCTGGAAACATTTTTATTTTCCAGTGCAGGAGGTGTGCCCACCAGAGGTGAGTAGGCATGCCTGCGCTAATCGGGTAGCGTGGACACAGCCAGCTGAGACATGCTAAATAGATTGCAAAGAACAGGTAGCACAGTGCAAACAGAAGCAGAGCAAGGAGATAAGTTACGGGGCCACAGTGGGCAGCTGAAGTGCTGAGATCCTCAGGAAAGTTTCACTGTTAGTGTATTGAAGAATAGTTTAAGATAAGAGTTCATAATCATTAATGTTAACGTGTTTTGTTCTCACAGTGAGTGGTTATTTGCACAGAGACTAATAGAGGATATCCAATGTTTTTTCTCTCTAATAGAGTTTTTTTGCATGGGCATCTTATCTATCAGTCTAGATAAATAAAAAAGAAAAAAAAAGGACCAGTGATAGGATTAGCCCCATTGACAACTTTGGCGTTCTTTTGTAATAAAAGGGCTCATTCACCTGAAGGTGAAATGCCAAGGGTGGATGCATTGAGGTCCAGTTAATTGAAGTTTAAATATTAAGGCAACCACACGCTGCGAGAACAACATTTGAGTTGCTCTTGGTATAAGGTTATAGAGATAATTTGGAACCAAGGGACTCCATAAACAAAATAGAGAAGTAGTATACTTTGTATTGTCACTTGATATTTTTACTGCTGTAATTGCCTATTGCTCATGTTTGATCTATTCTTACTAGACACCGTCTTGAGTGAATTCCTACAAAAGGCGGTAAATAAATCCAAATAAATAAATATAACATATATATTCTTCATTTTGATCAGTCCTTGTCATTTTCAGTGCACAGACTGTAGAAGTCTGGCCTGGCACTGGACATATTCCTCAACTACTGGAGTTGGAGCCTGCAACTCCAGTAGTTGAGGAATAACTGTGACAGTGGGAGGTGGCAATACAGGTTTTTCTCTAATAAAAAATCCTGAAGAAACTGTTGTTTGAACCTGCTAGAACAGGAAAGCCTGTTGGAAAGCAAAGCTGCCAGCAATCTGCTGAAGCCTGCTTGTCAGCTCTGGACAGTTTCAACAGGAATGGAGAGGTGAATGGTTAAGAACATAAGGACAAAAGAATAGCCATACTGGGTCAGACCAATGGTCCATCTAGCCCTGTATCCTGTTTCCAGCAGTGGCCAATCCAGGTCACAAGTACCTGGCAGAAACCCAAATAGTAGCAACATCCTTACTACCAATCCCAGGGCAAGCAGTGGCTTCCCACATGTCCAACTGAATAATAGACTATGGACTTGTCCAAACATTTTTGAAACCCAGATACGCTACCCGCTGTTACCACATCCTCCCGCAGTGAGTCCCAGAGCCTAACCATTCTTTGAGTGAAAAAATATTTCCCTCCTATTTGCTTTAAAAGTATTTCCATGTAATTTCATTGAGTGACCCCTGGTCTTTGTACTTTTGAAAATGTAGGTTAATAGTTTAGCTGCCTCTACCATGGCCCGTTGTGACTACTATTTAGAGATCACTCATGAGCTTATCAGTTTCTCCACCATCCTTCGGAGTGGAGGAGTAGCCTAGTGGGTTAGTGCAGTGGACTTTGATCGGTGGGCAATTGAGTTCAATTCCCACTACAGCTCCTTGTGACTCTGGGCAAATCACTTAACCCTCCTTGCCCCTGGTACAAAATAAGTACCTGAATAATATGTAAACCACTTTGAACGTAGTTGCAGAAACCTCAGAAAGGCAGTATATCAAGTCCCACTTCCCTTTCCCTTTATACCCTTCCAAATGCTTCTGATAGCAGTTATGAGTTAACACTCTGTTATTTATTATTATTGTCAGGGGTTCCAGAGTCCTTCTCATTCAGTTTTGAGAACTGTGAGGCTATGGCCATAGATCATGACATCAAGTTCTCTAGGATGAAGTTGCTAATGGCTGATGAAACTTCAGTGTCCATCCAATCACTAGTCTCCTAGGATTCTTAGCTACTGGATGCTCCAGGCCATTCTTCAGAAGTTGAGTTCCCAGTAGATTGACCTCTATTCCTGGAAGTGGCATCTAGGTTTCATCAGCTCCTGTCTTAGTGCATTTGTTCTGCAGGAGGTAAATGTGTTATGTGTGCCTGTGTCTGCAAGTGTTCTTAACTTCTTGCACTTTGAATCTGTGCTGATACATTTCCTTTGCTCAATTCCAGATGCTAGTTTCTAGCAGCTACTTTTCTTATTTCCCCCCAAAACATATGTCCAATCATAGTAATTGAGCTGATTCAAATTCTCCTGGCTAAAGAATCAAAACAGTTTCTCTTGTATGAAAGAATGTGGTAGCAAAGTCCCAAACATGATGAACCTGCAGTGTTGACAGAATCCAGGATATAATTACTCAAGAATATAAAATTGCGGGAAGGCTAATAAGAAAATTTCAGCATGTTTGATAACTACTCTAGTAATGTCAGGTCCATCATTGTGAAGTGGAAGGAACTGGCACTCGCAAGATACTGCCTCAGTCAGGTTGTCTCTCCATCGTAAGTAGTCATGGGTTTAGGAAACCAGGGCTGTATTATGGGGTCCTTTTAATAACGTATGGTGAAAAATGACCTGCAGTAGTGTAGGCGTGTGTTTTGGGCGCACGCTGATCCCATTTTTGAGCGTGCCTGCAAAAAAATGCCTTTTTTATTTTTGCCGAAAATGGACGTGTGGCAAAATCAACCACCAGCCATTGACCTAGCAGTAAAGTCTCACGCGGTAACCGGGCGGTAATGACCTATGCGTGTCAAATGCCACTTGGCGTGCGTCTGATACGCGCATCCGAAAATGAATTTTTCAGACGCACATATCGGACACGCACCAAAAAAGGAAATTACCGCAAGAGTCACACAGTAGTCGGGTGGTAACTCCATTTTGGCACACGTTGGACGCGCAGACACGCGGCTTAATAAAAGGGCCCCTTAGACTTTTGTGGGTCCTTGGCACTTTTGCCTTCATGGGTCCCTCCCTCAGTATCATTTAGTGTATGACTGAGCTTTTAATTTCAATTTGTATTTGTTTTTTATTTTATGTAGTTGGGTTGTATTTATTGTGTATATTTTCAAGGCTGAAAGGCAAGGCATGAAAATAAATAACTTCTGTTTCATTTTATTCTTTCTGATATAAAAAAAAATGTAAACATTTTTGCCCCTCCCATGGCCATGACCCTTTTCAGATCCACGCATCAGGATTTACGTGCACCACTTTACAGAATACGCTTAGAAATCTGCACGCGTAAATTCTAATTAGTGCCAAATTAATGCCGATAACTGCCTGTTATTGGCCAGTTATCGGCACAGATTGGCTTGTTTAATCAATTAAGTTCCGTGCACAATTTGGCCACACTGCCAAATTTGCATGTGCAACTTTAGTTGCTGTATATAGAATCTGGGCCTCTGTATGCAAAGAGTGTGCACTATTTGCAAATACTGCAGTTTTTGCTCATGTGTAATGGTTTATGCATGCACACACTATCAGGAAAGAGTGTGTTGTGCTTGCAAATATCGTGCAACTGTGCACTCTTAACAGCACATGAAAAAAACATTTTGTGTTTTTTCTGCTCATTTTTATTTGGCAATAACATGAAACGACATGGGAAATAGAATTCACAATTCCAATATTGCTTCAAATGACTGTACATGCCTAGTGGGAAGCTTTTTAGTCCCAAACTCAGCACATCACTCTTTTTATACCAACACTACATTAAAGCATGGTGGAGGCAGCCTTATATTATGGGGATACATTGCTGCAGCAAGAGCAGGGCGGATTGTGAAGATGAATTGGGCCCTTAGGGTGAGTGAGTTGGTGGCCCAGTCTAAGTCTGCGGGGGCTGACAAGGGTTTGTTAATGCGGGATGTGACTATTACACAGACGGGGATTGATTTACTCATACGGAGCTCAAAAACTGACCAGTTGGCCAGAGGTTCACACATGTGGATTAGACCACACTTACCGGAAACTACATGTCCTTTATACAATCTGCAACAGTACCTGCAGATTAGACCAATGGGGGGTGTCTGGCTGCTGCTTCATGCTAATGCGTCCCCATTGACTCGATTTCAATTCATCAAAGTATTGCAGTTGTGTGTTACTCGGGCGGGCTTGGAATCTGCAACATTAGTTCGCACTCATTCCGGATTGGGGCGGCGACTTCGGCTGCTCTGCATGGAGTTCCATGTGAACAAATTAAACGGTTAGGCCGGTGGGGATCGAATGCGTACAAAAGATACATTCGGCCTCCACGTTAGTAGCCCTGTTAGGGTTAGCCCTGTTAGGGTGGGTGGTCCTTTGCAGTGGGGTTTACTTGGGTTGGCTTTCCTGTTGTTGCCATAATTGATAATATGTTAATTGCATGGGTTGGCTTTCCTGTTGTTGCCATAATTGATAATATGTTAATTGCATGTGACTTGCCATATTTGATAATATGTTAATTGCATGTGACTTGCAGGTGACGTGGTGGAACAGTACCAGATATGGATCTATGGTCACTCTTATGTGCATTGGGCACATAAGAGGGCAGCTGTACGACCTGATGGGGTGAATTTGGGCTTTCCGAGGGGGAAGGTGGCTGTACGATGGTTGGGTAAGAGAGGGATGCTGTGGGCTCAATTGTTGCCAACCATAGAGTGGGAGTTGATGACTTCCAGTGCGCCACAGTTTCTCATCCTGCATTTAGGGGGCAATGATTTAGCGGGGATGAACAGTGTGCTATTAGTGAAAACAATACAGAATGATTTATTAAAACTGGCATGTTTGCTGCCCCGGACCAGACTCGTCTGGTCGGATATTATTCCACGACGAGTTTGGAGGGGTGAAAGGTCGCATACAGCGATCGATGGCACACGCAAAAAAATTAATAGGTGGATGGGTAAATTTATGGGGTCAGTTAAAGGGCAAGTGATTGTGCATGAGTTCCTTAAAGAATCTTGTGCGGGTTTATATAGATCGGATGGGGTCCACCTGTCGGATGTGGGCCTGGATATATTCAACTTTGATTTACAGAATTTTATTGAAGCCATTACGCTGGTGTAGGTCGCAGCCAGGGTTTGGGGGGAGCCCGCGGCGAACGAGGAGTCGTTGCCGTGGGCTGTGGCATAAGCTATGGAACTTAGGTAACATTAGCGACGAGTACACAGCACCTCAGCGGATAATATGGCAAACTGAGTTACTATGTATATGTTAATGACCTGTTGCAAGTTACAATACTGAGCAAAATGTTATGCCTGCATGCGGGCAGGATTACAGAACAAGATGGACACGGCTAGTCTCCTGGCTTGGACGGCCAGGGGGCCAATAGCTTTGGTTAAAGTGGTAATGCATCCTTGTACGGGATGCATTTGATTGGACAGCGTGCTATAGCAGACAGCACTGAGGAGGAACAGGGTGCTTGGACGGCACAGCCTGTAGTAATATAAGCAAGAAGGGCTGTGTACTCGGAGGGAGATGTTTATCAATGATGTTTACCAATGATTGTTTATGTGAAGGTTTACAATAAATAAATTTTTGCGGACCTGGCTGCGGCCTAAATAAATCCACATTTGTTAAAGAAATTGGCTTCTGGTGTGGTGTTTGGATAGAAGGGGGTGACTGAGTGAATGCCGAATGCCCGTGTTGTAGAATTCACAATTCCAATATTGCTTCAAATGACTGTACATGCCTAGTGGGAAGCTTTTTAGTCCCAAACTCAGCACATCACTCTTTTTATACCAACACTACATTAAAGCATGGTGGAGGCAGCCTTATATTATGGGGATACATTGCTGCAGCAAGAGCAGGGCGGATTGTGAAGATGAATTGAAAGATAGATTGTGCAAAGTAAAAGAAGAGCCTGAAGGAAAACCTGTTCCGGTCTGCCATAAACCTGGAACTGGGCAGAAGATTCAGCTTTCAGCAGGAGATTGATCCTAAACGGAAAACAAGAGCAACATTGAAGGAGCTCAGCAATAAGAAAATGAGGGCCCCTTTTACGAAGTAGCGATAAGCCCAATGCAGGCTTACCATTCGCTAAAAGGAAAGTACCACCGGTCTACCGCAGCAAACCGGTAGTAATTCCCTTCCCCAGCAAGCGCCATTTCCAGCACTGCAGAATATTTCAATTTTTTTTAGCGCCAGTGTGTAACCAGCGGCAATTGGGCAGTGCCACACGCTGTCCAGTTACCATGAGGTTAGCACAGGAGCCCTTACTGCAACCTCAATGGGTGGCAGTAAGTTCTTCCCCCTGAAATAGCCACACAGCAGGTGGTTAACTTGCTGCATGGCCATTTCTTTAAGAAAAGGAAAACCTGCCTTTTACCCACTGCGATAAAAGGGTGCCTTGGCGCACGTCAAACACACGTGCTGATGCCAGCAAGGGCCCCCTTTTGCCGCCGCAGCTTTGCAAAGGGTCCCCTGAATGTCCTCAACAGGCCCTATCAGATTCCAGATCTGTATCCAAAAGAAAATCCATGGAAAGACTTGAAATCTACAATCCACAAATGATTCCCTGCCATCCTGAATGAGCCTGAGTTATTCTTTGCTACAGTCTTTACGGAAGAAGATGTAAGCGATCTAACCGTACCAGAAATGGTTTTCAAGGCTGACAATGTGGAGGAACTGAAAGAAATCTTGGTGAACCTGGAACACATACAGAGCCAAATTGACAAGTTAAAGAGTGATAAATGACCTGGACCAGATAGTATACACCCCAAGGCACTGAAAGAACTCAAACACGAAATTGATGATCTGCTGTTAGTGATCTATAACCTGTCATTAAAGTAGTCCAAAGTACCTGAAGATTGAAGGGTGGTCAGTGTAATGCCGATTTTTCAAAGGGGTTCCGGAGTGATCTGGGAAATTAAAGACCAGTAAGCCTAATGTCAGTGCCGGCAAAATAGTGGAAACTATTATAAAAAATAAAATTAAGAAACACATAGACAAACATGGTTTAATGGGACAGAGTCAGCATGGGTTCACCCAAGGGAAGTCTTGCCTCACCAATTTGCTTCATTTCATTGAAGACATGAATAAACATGTTGATAAAGGTGAGCCGGTTGATGTAGAGTATCTAGATTTTCAGAAATCTTTTGACAAAGTTCCTCATGAGAGACTCCTGAGAAAATTAAAAAGTCATGGGATAGGAAGCAATGTCCTTCTGTGGATTACAGGAATTGATTATTGGACATAAAACAGAAGGTAGGGTTAAATTTACATTTTTCTCAGTGGAGGAGGGTGAATAGTAGAATGCCGCAGGGATCTGTACTGGGACCGATGCTATTTAACATATTTATAAATGATCTGAAAATCAGAATGACAAGTGAGGTGATTAAATTTGCAGATGACACAAAACTATTGAAAGCTGTCAAAACACATGCGGACTGTGAAAAATTGTAGGAAGACCTTAGGAAACTGGAAGACTGGGGTATCCAAATGGCAGATAAAATTTAATGTAGACAAATGCAAAATGATGCCCATTGGGACTTATATGGTGTTAATAAGAGCTTGGACACTGAGGCCCCTGTTTAGGTGTGTTAACGTTTTTAATGCATGTTAACCATGTACATGAGTTAACCATGTACATGCCTACAATATCCCTATAGGCACCTACATGGTTAGCGCGCACGCTAAGTGTAGGTGTGCTAAAAACACTAACGCACCTTAGTAAACAGGGCCCTGAGTACATTATTGGACCATTTTTTTTTGTATAGGTATTGCAAATGACATTCAGCAGATATGCATTTCTTAGGGGTCCTTTTACTAAGGTCCCCTGAAAAGTGGCCTGTGCTGGTGTAGATGCGTGTACTGGATGTGTGCAGGTCCATTTTTCAGCGTACCTGTAAAAAAGGCCTTTTTTGGCCCAAAAGGGACATGTGGCAAAATAAAAATTGGTGCATGTCCATTTTGGGCCTAAGACCTTACCGCCACACATTGACATAGCGGTAAGACCTCCTGTGTTAACTGGGCGGTAATCGTCAGCATGCGTACAATGCCGATTAATGCCCAGTTAGAACCGCGTAATGAATGCGCATAAAAAATAAAATTACCGCTTGGCCCACGCGGTAGCTGGGTGGTAGTTCCAAATTGGCATGCGTAGGCGCCTACGCGGCTTAGTAAAAGGGCCCTTAGTATACATTCTCTTCGTCACCATGTCTTTAAAAATGTACTACGCCCAATAATGATTTTATTAAGTGTTAACCTATCCACAAAGTTGATTTGTTTGTGTTAAAAAGTACCAACACATGTTAAAGAAAATATAGCAAGAAAAAGAAACATATAGCAACATGAATATGTGAAACAAACAAGAAAGCATTGAAAAATCAGTAAAAAAGGCCAAACGAAGTGAAAATAATTTAACTTTGCACATCACTAACATCCTATCATGCACTCATCTCAATTTTAGAGCAGTCTTTTCATCATTAAAAATTAATTTCATAGCCAAAGAAAGTAAAATATCAAAGGCCCTGTTTAATAAGCTGTGCTGTAGGTGCCCTAACTTTTTAGTGCATGCTAAAAATGAGCACGCACTAACGATAGACACACCCATTGTATTCCTAAGGTTGTCTCTAGCATTAGCACGTGCGCTAAAACGTTTACGTGCCTACAGCGTGGCTTAGTAAACAGGGTCCCAAGTTATTTCTTTGCATTCATCACCAAATACCTGTGATAAAGCAGGACAATTCCAAATTGTAAACCACATTGCCTTGTGCTACAAATAAGGCAGCATAGCAAATACGATAAAGAATAAATCACAGGTTTATATTATAGATCCTCATGAAATTGTAAAATAGTACAGATCAGTTCCCAAGCTATTCAAGCAACAAAATCAACAATGTATATCACAATGTTAACTTCTGTTTTGATGGTAGGTAAGACAACCACAAAAAAGTGGAGGAACACCAATACCTACGACCGTAGCAATACAAACCAAAGAGTAGGGTGAAGAGATGATACTTCCAAAAAACACAAGGGAGATGTTACAGTCATTCATCAGTGATGTTTATTAAAAGTACATCAAAAGACTCGACATAGCAGTTGTGTCTCTGCCCAAGGGTATGCCCCCTCAAACCTACAATCTAAGAGATTCTGGCACGTATGTTATAGAATAGCATCTAGCACTTATGTGCATAAATGCCAATTTCTGGCATCAATCACGCGCATAACTGTTATTATTCTATAACTTACTTGCCCAATTGAAGAGCACTTTTCCAAAACTCAGTCCATTTTTGTAGTCAGTTTTGAGCTATGCGATTAATTTCATTCATCAAGGCAAGATTCATTATTGTAGCCTATTCCTATACCAAGACTCACTAAATCCATGTGTTTTGGCATTGGGATTAGTTACAGTAAATGAATCTTACCTTGATGAACAAAATTAATTGCATAACTCAAAACTGGCTTAAAAAAATGGACTGAGTGAGTTTTGGAAAAGTGTCTTCAATTAGAATTACCCTTTACATGTGTATTCCCCACATCCTTATGCATATTTTACAAAAGGTCCACATTAAAATGAGCTTTTTGTAAAATACCTGGGAAATGTTATGTGTTCTAACCTGGATATCCCAGTTCTTACCTGGACGCCTTATGCAAAATGGGCTTCACAGCTGTTATTATCTCTTCACTCAGTTTTGTAGATATGGATTTGGCCATCTACAGACTTTATCTTCCAACTGCTTATGCCCCTTTCCAGATAATTAACAAATAAGAAGGACATTTTTCAAAGCCAACCAGCTAAGTTAAAACAGATTAATGCATCTGAATTGCCCTGCCTAAAACCCGCCCTTCTCTGCCTACCTTGAAGTAAGCTGTGACTTCCATAATGCCCGTACTCTTAGCTGGGTTGTCATTTTACTCTCCTTGGCTACTGCACATCAGTAGCATAGCAAGAACCAAAATATTGGGTGGGCAAACAGTGAACACAAGTGGGCACATGGCATGTCACTTGCCTCTCTCCCCTCTAACCTCCTCTCCTAAATTAAAAAAAAAAATTGTCAATACCTTAGCTGGCAGAGATCCCCAGTCCACCATCTGAGGATCTCCACCAGCTACAGAAAGATGTATCTTATTTATTTAATCGTGTATTTAGCTCGTTCTACCGATAACGTCCAGAATGGGTTACACACGAAAACACACATAATAAAACAACTAAAAAATACAAATAATATATCAAAAAATTATAAACATAAAATATTACAATCCCATAAAATCTATTCATATGATAGTCAAAATATACTTAAAGGAAATCCAGAATGTTAAAACAGTCTAATTAGAATTTAAAAGTTTTAATATTTCTACAGAATTCTAAAAGGTCATTAGTATTCTTAAATTAGGAAGGAATACTATTCCATAAAAAAGTCAGAGAACAGGAATAGGCATGCCTACTAGCTAGCACACTGCAGCCTAAAAGATTTAGCAGAAGGCAAAAAAAAAAAAAAAAAAAACCTTTCATTTTGAGAATATAAAGAACAACTAGGTATGTAAACAGGTAATTTCTTCAAAACGTATTTTGGCTCTGTAAGATGGAAAACCTTAAAAGCCAAAAACAAAAGCTTAAAAAAAACCATTTCTCTGGGTGGGCCTGAGGCAAAAATGAATGGGCCCGAGGCAAAAATGAAAAGGCCCAGGTTAGATCCATCTGTGGCTATGTCCCCACTACACATAAAAGTGGGAACAAAGAAAGTGTGCATTTTGGCATGCATACCTTGTTATTTTCATAGATAAATGTAAGGGTGTGCCCCTATATCCTCTATTTATGAGGTGAATGTGGTTATCAGTGAAACCATGCTGATGGTTATGCTTGGCAGTAGGGGGAGGGGGAGTCTTGCCTACCATTTCCTGACTCAGAAAACAACAAGACAGCAATATTCTGGGAAATGTTCCAGTCCGCTTAGAAAGCAGACTGGTCAACATCATAAATAAAATATGAAGAAAGAAAACACTGTGAGGAAAGCTTTAAGTTTATTTACTGGCAAACAGAGTTGTAATTTTTAATCTCTAATTGAAGAGCATGTTGCGCTAGTCTTAAAAAAATACAAGAAGGGAACATGTCCCCTTTGTCGTCATAGAGTGAAATAAAACATGGCACTTTTAAGGTTTTCTGGCAGCTGGAATGCAGTGGTGCAAACAGTGACATGCTGTCAGGGCCTTCAAAGGATCAAATAAACGCCACGGAGACCCATTCCTTGCCTCCACTCCAATCTCCCCTCATATACATGTACACTATCATCTGCTGAACTTTAGCAAACCCCAGTGTTTAGAGGGGTTCCAGTCTACTAACAATTTCTGTGGGCAGACAGAAGTGCAAGTCCACCAAACAGTAACAAGGTAGGAGAGTCAGCCGTGTAAAGTAGAGATCTGCATTCCTTTGAAAATGAAAGGTAAAATTTGACAAATATTGGTTTGTTCTCTCTAAATGAGCATGGATCTCGAATGACCTGAAAAGGAATCTGGGAGTCATTGTTGATGATGTTAAAAACGTCTGCCCAGTGTGCTGTGGCGGCTTAGAAAGCGCACAGAATGTTGAGTATTATTAGGAAAGGGATGGAAAACAAACACGAGGATGTTATAATGCCGTTGTATCGCTCCATGGTGTGACTGCACCTCGAGTATTGTGTCCAATTCTGGTCGCCGCATCTCAAAAAAGATATAAAGGAATTAGAAAAGGTGCAGAGAAGGGCGACAAAAATGATAAAGGGAATGGAACAATTTCCCTATGAGGAAAGGCTGAGAAGGTTAGGGCTCTTCAGCTTGGAGAAAAGGCGGCTGAGGGGTGATATGATAGAAGTCTACAAGATAATGAGTGGAGTAGAGCGGACAGATGTGAAGCATTTGTTTACACTTTCAAACAACAACAAAACCAGGGGACACACGATGAAGCTAGAATATGGTAGATTTAAAACAAATAGTGCCCGAGAATGTAGTGACAGCAGCTGGCCTTACGGAATTTAAAGGGGGTTTGGACAGATTATTAATTTTTGGTTTGGTTTGGTTTTTTTTTCTTTTGGGGGGGTGGGGGTTGCCGGGTTCTTGAAGCCTGGACTGGCGGTGCTTATGTACTTATGTTTGTTTACATTGCTGTCCTAGTCTTTGGAGCCAGGAAAACAGCATTTGAGTATGTGAGATTCACCAGGATCAGACCCATGGCCTTTGAGATTAGAGCCTAGAATCTTTCATCTGAAACCATGGGAAACCATACAATCAAAATAAAAGTCAATGAATAGCTATCCTCTGGACAACAGAGGAAGAAACATATCCCTGGATGAGCCCCCTGGACCAGCATTTTGTTTGTAATCAAAGACATATTTCATGCTGGTTTAGGGGCCCTTTTACTAAGCCATGTAAGTGCCTATGCACACCCAATGCACGCCAATTCCGAGTTACCGCCCGGCTACCATGTGGCCCGTGCGGTAATTTCATTTTTGGCACGCGTCTGCTACTTGCGTATGAAAAATATTGTTTATTTTCTGGTGCACATCAGCTATGTGCGTACGTCATTACCTCCCAGTTACCATGTGAGACTTTACCACTAGGTCAATGGCTGGCGGTAAGATCTCAGACCCAAAATGGACATGCGGCCATTTTCATTTTGCCACACATCCATTTTTGGCAAACATTTTAAAAAGGTCTTTTTTACAGGTGTGCTGAAAAATGATTTTGCGCATGCCCAAAACCTGCGCCTACACTACCACAGGCCATTTTTCAGCACATCTTAGTAAAAGGACCCCTTAGTGAGCTTTCATGGGGCACAGCTTTCCTTCTGGGTCCAGATGTAACTATTCTCTGGCTTACACCTTGAACATTCAGCTCCCATGGCTTTTGCTGTAAGTCTCTAACTAGTGCTCCTGAAGATCATAGGTTTGATCCCTGGTGAGCTTGATATCCAAAAAAAGTAGAGCCCTCTTGGGAAAGAAAAAGCAGTAATCATTTGTCTTACTTAGCTCTTTTACCATGGTTGCTGATGTTATCATGACCTAGTACTCTTTTTTCCATTTCTCTTGGAATTCAAAGGAAGAGAAGCTTGTGGACTTCAAAGGGAAATGGGGCGAGTAGACATACACACAGCTCTAGTACAGAGGGGCTAGAAACTGACTGAGTTTACCTGTCAGAGACAAGTCAGGATCTGTGTTGCAGAGAAGATAGGTTCTATAGTGAGAAGTCTGACAGAAAATAACCTGAAAAGAGGACAGCTGAGTCAGGGCTGAGGCACAGGAATAGTGAGGGTACATATTGATTGAATTAATGTGTGTGAGAGCCCCTTCACTTGTGAAAGTCTGGCACAATCTGTGGGTACATAGAGACCGCAAGGTGATTGGCTCTGCTGCAGTAATCACTGTTTCTCTACTCTGATACTGGATATTGTATGTGCATTTTGCTATAACAATAAAATCCCTATCCATTGTACAAAAAATAAAAGCTGTTTCTCATTGAATCAAGTCAATGTTTTGAGGAGTAAGTGTGGAAATGGTGAAGGAAGCAGAATCTCCAGAGACATCTAGGGCCTATATCAGCACTAATGGTAATGATCAAAGCATTGAATATTGGTAAACCCAGTATTCCACTAACCAAGATAAAGACAGGGTTTGTTTTTTTTAAGAGGAAAAGACCAACAGCTACAGTTCTGTCTGCTCCCATCTCCACAGAGGAGACATAGGAGGCAGAGACAGACCAAGAATGGGGTGTATGGACACCTTGTTTCCACCTGAGAAGTGTGTGCAACAGGGTTGTGAATCAGATGAATCATCATGTGAAGGATTTCCAATATCAGAACAAATTGAAAGTTTAATAGCTGAGGAGGATGCATTGGGCAAGGGCTGGACGCCACCATTTTGTGAAGGGTAGGCCCAGAGGCAGGAGGGAGGAGGTGTTGCTCCTTCCCTCCTGCCTCTAATGTTTTAAGGTTTGGGGAGGGAAGGGAGGGAGGGAGAGAGGGGAAGAAGGCCACTAGAGTGAGGGGAGGGGCCCGAGTGAGGATCTACTGGACCACCTGGGATGTTTGGTTCGGGGGGGGGGGGGGGGGGGGGTCACTGTACTTCAATTACTAAACTGAAAATAAAATCATTTCTCTTACCTTTGTTGTCTGATTTTATTTTTCTAATCATCTTATTCCCTGTCTCTGGTTCTGTTCCTCTGTCTGTGCTCTGAATTCTATCTTCAGGGCCTCCTCTCTCTCCTCACTGATTTCTTTTCTCTCCTCCTCTCTTCTTCACTTGTTCCCCTATAACATCTTTCACATTCAACTTTCTGTCATTTTTCTTCCTCCTTATATTTGTCTTCTTTCTATCCCTTCCCTTCCCCTTCATCCACGGGCACCATCTCCTCTCTCCTTCGGTCTCTCTTCTCCTCTCCTCCATGGACACCATCTCCTCTCTTCTCTTTTTCATTTCCTCTCTATGGGCACCATCTCTCTTCTCTTCCTTTCCCTTTCCTTCCTCTCTATAGGCAGCATCTCATCTCATTCCGTCTCTTTCTCTCCTCTCCATTGGCACAATCTTCATTTCCCACTTCCCCGGGCGCTCCTACAGCTTTTAGCTGAGCAACCTCCCCCCCCCCCCCCCATTCTCTCCTAAACCCCCCCCCCCCCACCACCAACAGCATTTCCTCTCCTGCCACCCCGCTCTCTGGCATCTCACTCCACCACACCCCCGCCATACACCGGCAGCGTTTTCTCTCCTGCCACCCCTTGTTCTCTGGTATTTCATTCCCCACTCCGCATGGCCCTCTCAACTTGCCTTGTACACATGGTGGCATTAAGAACAAACTGTTCTACTCCTCTGTAATCTGAGCCCTCCTTCTGTAGCATCCAACTCCTGCAGCAGGAAACAGGAAGTTTCATCAGAGGAGTCAGACTCTAGAGAGGGAGGGCTCTGGTTACAGAAAAGAGGAGCAGTGTGTGCTTAATGCCACCATGTGTACAAGGCAAGCTTGGAGGGTGGCGGCAGAATGATGAGATGCCAGAGAGTGGGGGGGGGGGGGGGGGCAGGAGAGAAAAGTCTGCCGGTGTGTGGTGGTGGCGGTGGAGGAGGAGGAGGCGGGTAGGAGACAACAAGCTGCAGGAGGGAGGGGGCAGCGGTAGGAGACTGCAGAATGATGTCATTAATGCATTAAAGGCAAGTTAATCATTTTAACGTGTTAATCGCGTTAATACATGTTAAATGAACATCCAAATTCTAGTCTATGCATGTCTAAAACACAAATAGTGTATCTAAAATAAGTGTCTGTATGTCTTATAATGCTGTTGATTCTCTGAGTTAAGACAGATTTCATCTCTCCTCTTATTTAAAAGGTATAAAGACATTTTGGTTTACTGAGGTTTAATTTTATTTATATGTTTAATTTTTTGGAACAGGTTTTAATTCTATTTTTGTAATTTTTTTGTAATGCATTTGCTGATTATGTTTTAATTTTACATTTCTTGTATATATTTTCTGATTTCACTTTATCAATAAATAAATAAAAATGGACAGAAAACTCTACTGTAGGAGTACAAAATTACTTGTCTCATTGACTTTAATTAATCCAAATAAGGAGTCAATCCAAGATGGCCACCGATGCTGACACAATGTAGCTCTGATCTGAGCACCTCTCCTCACAGCGTTACTTTCATAGACCCTTTATCTGAATTCTGATGCCTAAGAGACAGGAAAGAGTGAGGAATTCCCCTCCGACCTCGACACCGATCCCAAAGGCTCTGGGACAGCGTACTATTGAGCAGTGTATAGTAGCGACTCAGCCAGCTTCGGGCATTCCCGTTGTGATGGGCGATGATGGAGACCACCGCGCTACTGGGTAGTGATGCTTCACTGAGCCCAATTTCTCCACCACTATCGCCAGCTCTCCAGATCTGTCTGGGGGTCAGCACAAGTGTGGCCTGGTCTCATGGCCTCTGCTTCATGGGAAATACCCAGCCAGATGGCTGCTATTCCAGTTGGTGGGACGACGCTGGAGTCTTCGGGGACAGGGGGATCAGAAGACTCTCCATATGGAAAAGGAGGCGTGATCGTGGAAACTCCCCTACTCAGTGCTTTTTTCGTAGGAAAAAAGGTACCGGTACTCATTATGGGCGGGGCCACCACCTATGACTCTGCCCCTATGATAGCCACACCCATGTTAGCCACACCCCTTATACCAACCATGGCATATATAAACAGGCATCATTGATAGCTCTTCCATCCTCCTCCTCCTCCCCCCCCCCCCAGTCCCCACCCACTAGCAGAATGGCAGGCATACACAGTGTTATTTGAAAATCAGGTAAACTCGAGTTGAGAGAGACAGTGGAATGAATGACCAAGGCACATTCGATACCAAGCTAAAAACAGCAAACATTACAGCAGCAGGTGAAAAAAAAGAATGGTGTGTTCCACCTAGGTTCTGAAATAAATACGCACACACACAATCATTTCATGTTTTCATTTTGTGCTAATTTGCCTTTTCACATTAATTGCCATCCACAATTGCAGCCCATTACAACCTCAGGTCAATGGTAGAAGTAAATCAAGCAGTCATTCACAGGATCAAGGAACTCTAAAGAGCCGTCTAGAAAGGCAAACTAATTAGCGAGTTAACTAACACACTGTGCTTTTAGTACATGGTCAGCTCTCAAGAACCTTAAAAATACAGTTTACATTCCTGCCTCGCGCCACCTTGCTGAAGCTATACAACACAAAGCACAAAACCTGTGCTTTACCTTGTCTAAAAACACTCAACTACTCACGCTTTTCCCTAAAAGTTACAAAAACTTGAAGTTTAAGAAGAAGGGCGCATGGCTGCCAAGGAACAGCCCTGCTCCTTACCTGGGTCAGCGCTCTGACAGCCATCTTTGCGCGCCAGGTGCAAGGCTTACAGTGGGCTAGATAGGCTCTCTTCCACTCCACTCTCTATTTACCCGAAGTTGCAGCGGAGAACTGGCGGGCAGTGGCAGTGAAAGCAGCAAGCAGGCAGGCTCGCCTCCGTCCTTCGCTTCCCTGCCCTCTCAGTGTCCCGCCCTTGTGGAAAGGAAATGACATCAGAGGAAGGCGGGACGCTGAGAGGGCAGGGAAGTGAAGGACGGAGGTGAGCCTGCCTGTTTGCAGCTTTCACTGCTGCCGGTTTGCCGCTGCAACTTCGGGTAAATAGATTTCCAGGGGGCAGAACGGAAGGTCGGAAAAAAAGGTGCCGGCACACCATACCGGCACGTACCGGCACAAAAAAAGCACTGCCCCTACTATCTCTGACCATTCCTTCCCTGGTAAATCCCGCAGTTGTCACCTTAGAAGAGCTATGGAAGGCAATGGATTCTATGCACAAATTCTGTGGAGTCTTTGCACAGTTTGCCTCTCAATCTCTGGCCAAAGAGTGACTCAAGTGACTGAGTCTGAGGCAAGTGCACTCAAGGGAAAAGTCTCCTCTCTGCACCAGGAATTAAAGGTATTAAAAGTACACAATCTTCTCTGATGGTGGACAAAATGACTACACATTGGAGATTAGAAAATATGGAAAACAGGGCAAGGGCTTTAAACTTAAGAAGATTACATTCTCCTTGTGTTTTTTCAGTGGCTCCTAGAGAGGTTTTCCATAAGTACTTAAACGATATTTTGAACTTTATGGAAAATACTATGCCCCCATTGAACAATATATATTATATTTTGCCTACTGGAAAACATCAAGAGATTTTGTAACTGGGACTGCAACTTTGTTGGTGTCGTTTGTTTTTGCACAAGGACTCAGTTATGCACTTGCATTTTCATTTTCAAAACGTGGATTTTCTTGGGTTATAAGATTAGAACCTTTTCTGATGTGTGTAAGAAAATCCAGGAGCGTAGGAAGCAGTTCCTTGCTTTAAAGCAGGAGACCCCTGCTCTGTTTTTTATGCTCCTTTTCAACTGCAAAACTTCATTCAGAGTAAGAAATCTGGTGTAGGAGTAATCATTATTAATGTATGAACTTACAGAGAAGATTGTTTCTGGTTGGGTTCAGTGTTTATTATAGCTGAATGCTTATTTCCTTAGTTGAATAGTATCTGTTAGTTTCTATTTTTTGGATCCTTCTTAATGTGGTCTGTAATTTCCATATGCTATAGGGTGATATTTTGCTTGTCATAATTGTTATTTTTCGTTTCTTAATTTTTCCTATTGTGTTGGAAAATTTCTATTCAAGATCGTTCTCTTGATGTATAATTATAAAACTTAATAAATATTTAAAATGAATCCAAATGAAATGAACAATTCAGTATCCAAAACTCGAATGGATGGTTAGTCTTAAAATAAATTAAGCAAACATTTTTGCCCATGCAAATCCCTAAAGTAACATGTTAAATCTTTTAAACTTATACCCAGTGACTGGTAAAACCAATCCTGCCAGATAAATATTTGGATCAGAAAGCCCAGTGATACCAGGCCACTAGTTGTCAAACACTGATGGGCCTTTTATTAAGCTGCGGTACAATGGGGCCTGCACTAGCGGTGGTGGCCATTTTTACTGCAGTGGGTAAAAAAGCTGAAAAAACAAATGGCCATGCAATAAGATTGCACTTACTGCGTGGCCATGCAGGGGGAGCCACCACCCATTGAGGTGGCAGTAAGACCTCACGCGCTAACCCAGAGGTAACCGGAGAGGGCGCGGCGCTGCCCAATTACTGCCAGGTAACCCCCTGTGGAAATATTTTTCAATTATTTCTGTTAGTGCCAGAAATGCTGCACGCTGGGAGTGGAACTACCGCTGATGCTCGCGTTGGGCTGACGGTAGTTATGGATTGGTGCACAATAAACCGCATTGGGCTTACCACTATTTAGTAAAAAGGGCCCCTGAGAGACCAGAAGATCCAGTGTGTCTAGTGGAACTTATCCCACCAACCACCTTAGCAGGGCTGCTGGGGGAGGGGGGGGGAGCAAAATTCCCCGGGCCTGGCCTCCAAGGGGGGGGGGGGGCGGTGCCGGCAAGCTTCTTCTGGGTCTGTCTCTTTCCTGCTCTTGTGTGCCGGCTAGGACCCGAATGATTGCATTAACACAATAACCCGGGTGACCAGGGATATCGCATTAATGCAGTCATCCAGGTCCCTGCACGCAAGAGCAATCAGACAAAGAAAGTAAAGGAGTCGGTTTTATCCAATCTCCTTGGGTGGCCTGAATGTGGGAGGCAGCGTGAGTGTGTGTGTGTGGGGGGGGGGTGCAAGTGGGGGGAGACAGCACCGTGGTGGTCCAGGTGGGGGGGGGGGGCAGTCTTGCCCCAGGCCTGGCTGTGTCTCTCGGTACTCAGTGTCCCCAAATTCCTTCTCTGTAGTTACTGTAGTTGAGGAGAGGAGTGGCCTAGTGATTAGAGTGGTGGACTTTGGTCCTGGGGAACTGGGTTCAATTCCCACTGCAGGCACAGGCAGCTCCTTGTGACTCTGGGCAAGACACTTAACCCTCCATTGCCCCAGGTACAAATAAGTACCTAAGCTGCATTGAGCTTGCCATAAGTGGGAAAGTGCAGGGTACAAAAAAAAAAAAAAAGACTGAATGGAACTGCACATAAGAGAATATAGTTTTGATATTTTTATTGACCCTGTGCTATCATTACTATTCTTTGTTCTATGATAACTGGTGGGAGAGGATAAAAGAAGAATGAAAGAGACAGGAAGGAAGTAGAAATGAGGGACTGGGGGGGGGGCAGAACAAGAAAAGGGACTGTGAGTGAAAAAGAATCACAGGGGGTATTGGAAGGTGATAGAAAATGACGAAGGGGAAGTTGTGGGGACAAGTGAGACTGAGCCAAAAAGAGGGTGATGGGATTTCAGAAAGAACTAGAGAGGTAACAATTGGGGATGGGGGAAAGGGGATAAAGAAAGAGATGAGTGTTGAGAAGTGAGTGGAGTGCTGACATAAAAGAAAGAAAGGGGTAATGGAAGAATAAGAAAACGTCAGTACAGAAGAGATGTGGATGCGAGAGAGCTAGCTAGAGAGTACTTTTGGGAGAAAGGAGTCAGAGAGAATGAAGATGGTATGGGGTAAAATCCAATGAGGATGAGATGGAGTACTGAAAAGAATGATGGAAGGGAGTGGTAGAAAGATGAAGGGCTGTGCATTTGCTAAATCTCATACTGTGAAACTCACTGCACATCACTGGCTGCTATCGTTGTGCAATAAGTGGTTGGAAAAGTAGGCCATGAAAATGCAAAAACAAAATAAATCTGCCTGTATGTAATTCTGTATGACAATGAGTTTGAATAATTCTTTGCCAACAGTTTTTGTAAGCTAGAAATGGCTTGCAAAATAACAATAAAGCATATGTTTGGGAAACAAACAGCAAACCCTTCAACAGCAATTTCACAGAGAAAAGGAGTTAGCAGTCCCATCTAATCTTTTTTTTGTTTGTTTGTTTGTTTTCTTTTTATTTTGGCAGACTAAAACATTCTTTAAGGATCTCTGGACATGATGTTTAAATAAAACCAAAAATCATTACTGGTATGAAAGTTAAACTATTTATTTATTTGGAGGCAGATTTTAGAATAAATGTACAAACCGGAATTGAGACACCTAGGTCAGGAAGTATCACTGAGGAATGGACATGGATGTCATAGTCATATGTGGTGGTAGCATCCATTTTATAACCACAAAAATCTATCAATGGGGTCAACATGACCACATAGACATGTATATCAACCATTTCTGAAAATGTACACATTTGTGTTTTCTGAAGTTGTCAAAGGAACATAAGAGTACCCATATTGGGTCAGACCAATGGTCCATCTAGCCCAGTATCCTGTTTCCAACTGTGGTCAAGCCATATTGCAAGTACATTCAATTCAATTCAATTTAGGTCTTATATACTGCTAACATCCCGTTTAGGGTTCAGTGTAGTTTACAACATTAGTGGAATAACAGTTACAGTTTTATAAGTAAGCATTTACACAGCACCCATGATCAAAGGGCATCTGGCAGAAGAGCGCATGAACACCGCAGAGCTCACTATATGCAGGGAAGCCCTGCCCAACGCATCCCATTAAGCACTGGGCATGGCACCGCCATTTTGTAGGCAGCATTGAAAGAGGAGGGAGTGCTGCTCCCTCCTCCTACAACGAGGTAAGAAGTACAGGGAAGGGTGGGTACGGGCCACTAGATCATCAGGGTGGGTAGAGGGTGGGTTTGGCAGCCCACGGGCCACTAGAGATTTTGTTTTGGGCAGGGGTAGGGGGCTCGAGATCCACCAGACCTTCAGCCACCCGTGTCCTTGTGTTGACGGGGGGAGTCGGGGGGACGGAGGTCTACCAGACTTCCGCCCCCCCCCACCCCCGTTGCTGTCCTGGGGGGTGTGGAGGTTTGGAGGGCACTAGGCCACCAAGGATTTGCTTTTCCGGGGGGGGGGGGGGGGCAGGTCCTGTGTTTGATAGGTTCGGGCTTTTGACAGCCTGAACCTGTCAAATAACTGCACATGCTCAGGCACAATCCTCCTGCACTTTTGCCAGATGATCAACACTAATAACGTGCTTAAATTTGAATGTTATTAGTGTTTGATTACTGGGGAGTTAATTTCCCGCGCTGTATTGGAACAGCACGGGGAATTGATCATCAGCCTGTGAGAGTTTTATTTCCTGAGAAGCAATCTGGGAATTGTAGCAACAAAGCTTAGTGCGCAGGTGAAAGCAGATAAGCATCTGTGCTCAATTAAGCAGTCTCCTGGTGAACATAAGAAAAAAACAAGGCAAACGATCTGCAAAATCCAATGTGGAAAACAAACCAGCAGATCAGTATAACATCCCAAAAAAACTTTATTGAAGATACCGTGTATGAAACAAATGCCTGACACAGGCCGTGTTTCGCCCAACAATAGGGCTGCGTCAGGGGCTATAATGAATGACAAACATATACAATTAGAAACATATGAAATTATAAAACATAGAATTCCATAAAATATATGTATATCTATAAAATATAAAACATGAATTATACTGTACGTGTAAAAACATAGACATGAATTATAAACACTAAGAGTCCTTTTTAATTCAAAAACATTTAAAAATTTCATAAAATTGGACATTAATTGTTATCTCAAAGAGAATTTTGATAATATGCATACAATATATACAGTGAACATCTAAAATAACATTAGACATCAAATTAATATTTGAAAATATAATATAAAAATATATAAGAATTTGTCAAAAACCAACAAAATAAGAACATATATACTACATATTTATTACAAATTATATTGTAAAATACCAGCAAAAGAAGGGCACGAACATAAAAATTGGTCAATAAAATAAACCCATTAAAAAACATTAAAAAAATATTAAAGAAACAAAACCATTAGAAAAAAAACAAAAATTGAGGACACCTACCTAGTTTGTATCTTTCTTAAATAGGATCGACTGGAAAAGGAACAAATATATAGAGCACCCATAATTATCTCAAATATTTTGGAATAGTAAAACAAAAGTTCAAAAAACCAAAATAATTAAAAAAATAATAATAATAAAAAATGCCAAACAAATAAGTGTTAAATACTTACTATCAAATTATATATCAGAACAAAGATATAAGGAACCTTCTTCATAAAAAACCAGCATGAGCAGCATAAATAGAATATCCCTGGATAAGTAAAAAATGACTAATATACAATACAATATGTAAGTCATGTGAATAATGGTCTTTAAAAATGATTAAATCATCTTTATATTCCCAATAACTAATGTATAAACTATATAAACTATATAAAAAATATATATAAAATTGTAAATCATATTTGATGGGTACAAAACAAACATCACGTTCAAAGTAACCTAGCATATGCTAGCTAAAGCGTCTTTACATGAGTCTACATCCAGAGACATAATGTGTCTAAAAAAATACATCATGTGTTAATATTGTTTGGAGTACATGATGTTTTTTTTTAGACACATTATGTCTCTGGATGTAGACTCATGTACAGACGCTTTAGCTAGCATATGCTAGGTTACTTTGAACGTGACGTTTGTTTTGTACCCATCAAAGATGATTTACAATTGATATTTATGTGAACTTGTTAGAGCACCATCGTATTTTATATATATTTTTTATATAGTTTATACATTAGTTGTTGGGAATATAAAGATGATTTAATCATTTTTAAAGACCATTATTCACATGATTTACATATTGTATTGTATATTAGTCAATAATATATCAGCTTTCCTCATACATTCGCTTTCACTTCATTATTTAGTTGTTTACTATTTTTTTCATTATTGTTTTATTACTTTTTTATTATCACTTTTTTATTATTACTTTTTTTATTATCATTATTTTGTCATCATTTTTTTAATTATTATTTTTATTTTCATGTTTTTTTATTATTCATCTTTTCATTTTTTACTTATCCAGGGATATTCTATTTTATGCTGCTCATGCTGGTTTTTTATGAAGAAGGTTCCTTATATCTTTGATCTGATATATAATTTGATAGTAAGTATTTTACACTTATTTGTTTGGCATTTTTTATTATTATTATTTTTTTAATTATTCTGGTTTTTTGAACTTTTGTTTTACTATTCCAAAATATTTGAGATAATTATGAGTGCTCTATATATTTGTTCCTTTTCCAGCCGATCCTATTTAAGAAAGATACAGACTAGGTAGGTGTCCTCAATTTTTGGTTTTTTTCTAATGGTTTTGTTTCTTTAATATTTTTTAATGTTTTTTAATGGGTTTATTTTATTGACCAATTTTTATGTTCGTGCCCTTCTTTTGCTGGTATTTTACAATATAATTTGTAATGTATATGTAGTATATATGTTCTTATTTTGTTGGTTTTTGACAAATTCTTATATATTTTTATATTATATTTTCAAATATTAATTTGATGTCTAATGTTATTTTAGATGTTCACTGTATATATTGTATGCATATTATCAAAATTCTTTTTGAGATAACAATTAATGTCCAATTTTATGAAATTTTTAAATGTTTTTGAATTAAAAAGGACTCTTAGTGTTTATAATTCATGTCTATGTTTTTACACGTACAGTATAATTCATGTTTTATATTTTATAGATATACATATATTTTATGGAATTCTATGTTTTATAATTTCATATGTTTCTAATTGTATATGTTTGTCATTCATTATAGCCCCTGACGCAGCCCTATTGTTGGGCGAAACACGGCCTGTGTCAGGCATTTGTTCATACAAGGTATCTTCAATAAAGTTTTTGGGGGATGTTATACTGATCTGCTGGTTTGTTTTCGAACATAAGAAAAAGACAGACTATTTGCAGATAGAAAGAAATAAAGAGAGAGAGAGAGAGAAAGATTGGGGAGCTCAGTTTATGTTTTAAGGAACTAAGAACAGCTAATGTGGATTACAACTGTGCAGAGCTATGGCTAGAAGTTGGAAAAGATAAGGGGGACCTTTTACTAAGCTGAGGTAAGCACTAGCGCATGCTTACCGCAAGCTAAAAAGCACTACTGTGGAGCACGCTCAGACGTCCCGCAGTAGTTTTCAGACTGGTGCGCGTGTTTGGGAACATAGAGTAGGCAGCTACATCACTGCATGCTAAACAATTAGCATAAGGTTAGCGCAAGCACCCTTACCGCCTAGAAAATAGGTGTCGGTAAGTGCTAATATCCACGTGCTAATTGCAAAATTAGCGCTTACCCATTAATGGGGGAATAGGAAATGCAGCCATTTTACAGCAGCCTAAAAGTGGCCTCAGCACACATGAAACCACGCGCAGGCCACATTTTAGCACAGCTTAGTAAAAGGGCCCCAAAGAAACTAAAGGAAAGAATCCTACAAGGGAAATATGCTGTAGAAGATAACAAAGTAAATCAAAATTTTTTTGCCAATGCACACATCTCCTTTGAGTAGCAGGTTTCTACAGCATGATCCCAGCCTCTACAGCAACTTGCAAACATTTGGCTTTTTTTTTCCCTCCAATTTTCATTAAGTTTGTTTTACAGATTTGTATCAATAATTTTTTTTAACTAGCATTTGGACTTCACATTTGATTGTCCATGTGTCAATTCATAGGTTAATGTATGCTCAATTGATAATGAATGACTAAAATTGTAAAGGGAATTTAATGAACCGAATGCAAATTAATGAATGCTCAGTCCCTACCGCTCAATATGTCAGCTTACCGCTCTTAAATATTATTCATTTCGATATTCCTTTGATAATATCTATTAGGGCCCCTTTCACAAAGTGGCAGAACTTGTACCGCTTCTTTGCCGAACACCAATCCAGCACCACTGCCAGGCTACTGCAGGAGCCCAGCAGTAGTGACGGCCCCCAATGCATGCCAGTTCCAGTGTGTTGGACTTTTTGTTTTTAATTTGCGCTGGGGCTTACCCAGTGGTAATCGAGCAGCACCGCACGCTGCCGTCTCCTACATAGGTAACGGTAAGGGCTCCCCTGGAGAAATGGCCACGCAGCAAGTGTTTCACTTACTACAAGGCCATTTCTGTCCCCTGTCCCAAATTTCCTTTTTCTAGGCGTTGGTAAAAGGGGGGCCTTGCCATGCACTGACGCTACCACAGGGGCTCCCTTTAGTGTGGAGGTGAGGTGGATTATTACAACTTCTGCATTTCATGTCCCTGTTGTTCTTTTCCTTTGTTGACTGCCATGTGTACTCTATATATTGAAAACTTAATTTTAAAAGTACTTGGACAAAAAAATTAAAAGAATTGAGATCACCAGGACACGGGAGATCTGGTTAATGCACAAATTCGAGCCAACATTTCTGATCTGCCAGTGATAATGCACTGAGAGAGGAATGGGAGGCCAGTTAATGATTCACCGCTTGATTTGACAAATTGCATTGAGAATAAGTGGAGATTGAGCATCTCAGGCAGAAGACTTTTCCTTTCCTGTCTTGAATCTGAGTTGTCACAAGAGACTGAGATGCTAGACAATATCTTCTCTGCTATTACAGAAGTACAGGAAACAAAAATTGAACTACATTGATAAATGCCAACCAAACTCTATTAGACTGCATTATAAATAGACTGGAATGTTTATTCTGTTGTAGATGTTTATCATATATCTACTGTAACTCTAAACAAAAGGAAAAGTGTTTGGGAATATTAAGCAACTAGTGCAACCAAGCCCGTTTCATCAAAAATGAAACGGGCCCTAGGAAGGCACTCATCTAAGCGATTTCTCCTCTCTCCCCTGCCATGCTCTCCCCTCCATGTCCCGTGATTCTTCCCTCCCCTCCCAACCTCCCCTCCATGTCCTGTGATTCTTCCCTCCCCTCCGTGTCCCGCAATTCTGACTTCCTCTACATGTGCAGCGATTCTCCTCTGCCCTGCCGTCCCCTCTGTGTGCCAGGATTCTCCCCTCGCCTCCCATCCCCTCCATGTCCAGCGATTCTCCTCTGCTTTGCCCTGCCCTCCCCTCTGTATCCCAGGATTCTGACCTCCCCTCCATGTCCAACAATTGTCCTCTGCCCTGCCCTCCCTTCCGTGTCCCATGATTCCTCTCTCGCCTCCCATCCCCTCCATGTCCAGCGATTCTCCTCTGCCCTGCCCTCCCATCCATGTCCCGTAATTCTCTCCTCTCTTCCCATCCATGTCCATCGATTCTCCTCTGCCCTGCCCTCCCCTCCCCTCAATGTCCCATGATTCTGTCCTCCCCTCCATGTCCAGCGATTGTCCTGTGCCCTGCCCTGACCTCCCATCCGTTCGTAACATCCTAACGTCAGCTCGCCTCCAGCGTTCACTTCCCTCTCACTGTTCCGCCCTCCTCTGACGTCATTTCGTCTTTACGCGAGAGCGGGACAGTGAGAGGTAAGAGAACGCTGAAGGCTTCCTGACGTCAGGATGTTACAAACCCAGACAACCAGCCAGCCATAGAACGCTGAGGTACAAATTGTTATATAGATAACGTGGAGTTTATTTCTGGGAAACGAGGACTTGGAGACACGAGCCAGCCTGGAACTACATAGGTGCATCAATACGACATTCCAATTTGTGTGCCTTATCACACATTAACGGATATACCTCGGGTCCTGTTTTATGCAATGAGATTTTTTTTTTACTAGGGGTGAGCATGTACCCCCGGAGTCTGTATAGTGGGACTTAAGTTGCAAATCTGGTTGTATTCTGGAATTGTGCACACAACTTAATTAGCTTAACAAATCAAGCAATGCCGATAATTGCACTTAACAAGCAATTGACACTAATTGGCATTAATTAGAATTTACGCACACAACTGTCTACGCATATTCTATAAAGTGATGCATGTAAATTATAAGATGTGGATCTGATAAGGAATGTGGCCATGGGATGGGCATGGGCAGGTCGTGGGCATTCCTTGAATTTACGCATAGTGTTATAGAATATGCCCTTACCGTGCATAATTTAGGTGTTAGCATTTACACCAGGTTTTCATTGGCATAAATGGCCACAACTAAATATTTATTCTTCTTTCTTTATTGCATTTGTATCCCACATTTTCCCACCTGTTTGTAGGTTCAAAGTGGATTACATGGTTCCAGAAATACGGGAGCATATTCTGGAGTAAATGGATACAGAGAGAATAATGAAGTTGAGTAAGGCATTTGAGGTATAACCCCGTACCAATTGCATAGGGTTAGGATAGGGAGGCAGGAAATTTGTACTTTTGTCTATTATCGTGAATATTTAGATCGTGATTATGGTGGTATAGGCAATTAAGTTGGGGTTGGAATTCCTGAAAAGGTGGGTCTTCATGTAATTGTCTATGAATTTCAGGTCTTTTGGCAATGTGTTTCATAACTGGGTACATATACAGGAGAAGCTGGAGGCATATATTGATTTGTATTTCAGACCTTTACAATTGAGGTTGCGGGGTGGCAGACTTAGGAATGCTGGGTGTATTCTTTGCCTAGATTTACAGTGGGGGAAATAAGTATTTGATCCCTTGCTGATTTTGTAAGTTTGCCCACTGACAAAGACATGAGCAGCCCATAATTGAAGGGTAGGTTATTGGTAACAGTGAGAGATAGCACATCACAAATTAAATCCGGAAAATCACATTGTGGAAAGTATATGAATTTATTTGCATTCTGCAGAGGGAAATAAGTATTTGATCCCCCACCAACCAGTAAGAGATCTGGCCCCTACAGACCAGGTAGATGCTCCAAATCAACTCGTTACCTGCATGACAGACAGCTGTCGGCAATGGTCACCTGTATGAAAGACACCTGTCCACAGACTCAGTGAATCAGTCAGACTCTAACCTCTACAAAATGGCCAAGAGCAAGGAGCTGTCTAAGGATGTCAGGGACAAGATCATACACCTGCACAAGGCTGGAATGGGCTACAAAACCATCAGTAAGACGCTGGGCGAGAAGGAGACAACTGTTGGTGCCATAGTAAGAAAATGGAAGAAGTACAAAATGACTGTCAATCGACAAAGATCTGGGGCTCCACGCAAAATCTCACCTCGTGGGGTATCCTTGATCATGAGGAAGGTTAGAAATCAGCCTACAACTACAAGGGGGGAACTTGTCAATGATCTCAAGGCAGCTGGGACCACTGTCACCACGAAAACCATTGGTAACACATTACGACATAACGGATTGCAATCCTGCAGTGCCCGCAAGGTCCCCCTGCTCCGGAAGGCACATGTGATGGCCCGTCTGAAGTTTGCCAGTGAACACCTGGATGATGCCGAGAGTGATTGGGAGAAGGTGCTGTGGTCAGATGAGACAAAAATTGAGCTCTTTGGCATGAACTCAACTCGCCGTGTTTGGAGGAAGAGAAATGCTGCCTATGACCCAAAGAACACCGTCCCCACTGTCAAGCATGGAGGTGGAAATGTTATGTTTTGGGGGTGTTTCTCTGGTAAGGGCACAGGACTACTTCACCGCATCAATGGGAGAATGGATGGGGCCATGTACCGTACAATTCTGAGTGACAACCTCCTTCCCTCCGCCAGGGCCTTAAAAATGGGTCGTGGCTGGGTCTTCCAGCACGACAATGACCCAAAACATACAGCCAAGGCAACAAAGGAGTGGCTCAGGAAGAAGCACATTAGAGATGATCTGCAAAGAGGAGTGGACCAAAATTCCTCCTGACATGTGTGCAAACCTCATCATCAACTACAGAAGACGTCTGACCGCTGTGCTTACCAACAAGGGTTTTGCCACCAAGTATTAGGTCTTGTTTGCCAGAGGGATCAAATACTTATTTCCCTCTGCAGAATGCAAATAAATTCATATACTTTCCACAATGTGATTTTCCGGATTTAATTTGTGATGTGCTATCTCTCACTGTTACCAATAACCTACCCTTCAATTATGGGCTGCTCATGTCTTTGTCAGTGGGCAAACTTACAAAATCAGCAAGGGATCAAATACTTATTTCCCCCACTGTAGGTGTATTCTATAAACCGCACGTAACTTAACGTGTAGTTTACAGAATATGCCTAGGCGTATTTTTTTTCAGTGACGATTTTTTAGGTGTGATATATATAGAAACTAGCCCTTAGTGTACTATTAATTTGATTAATTTTTTAATCCTGATCAAAATTTTTAACTCCCCTCTGTTGTCCAGCATTGCTTTCCCTACCCCGCCTTTCCCATTTCACCTTGGCATAACGTAGAAGAGGGAAGGCATCGACATCAGTTACAAGAAGCATGTGGGAATCGCTGCTGGAGACCCTATGAAGAGTCAGATAAATATTAAAATAAATGCATGTGGGGTGGAGGGGGGAAGAGATGCTGGAACTGCTTTCTGCAACAGGAGAGGATAGAAATGGGTGTCTGTGTGTCGGGGTAGCAGGTTTAGCAGCAGAAGGGGAAATGCTTGGGTGTATGCACAGGGGAAGGATGCAACAGGAAACGAGAAAGGTAGGTACCTGTATGGGGGGGGGGGGGAGCAATGTGCTGTGAGAAGTGTGTGTGTATGCAAGTTTTAATTATATTCAGCAGATTTTAAAAAATGTCCATATAGTCTGTGCAGTGGAAGTTTACTAGTACAAAGCAATCCAGCCCAAAGGTGTGATTAATCATGTGATTAAAATTCTTAATACCATGATTAATTTTGATTAAAAGTTTTCATCGCTGCCCACCCCTACTTTTTACTAATAACATGCATTAACACTATTTGAGCATGCCAATTATTTTAGTAAATTTAGGCCACAATCACATATGGGGGTAATTCTGGAAAGCAGGTACTAACATTTACATATTAATTACGTGCATAAATGTTTAGAATAGAAGTCTGATAGTACGTATATTCCCCCTAAACACTATTATGTAACTGCACACATATCTTTCATAGGGGCCCTTTTACTAAAATGCATTAGAATCCGGTCTTTGCGGACTCTTGTCTGGGACCGTTAATTCCAATCTCTGAGCCTTTTGCTGAAGTTGATTTTTACTCATTGGAAGGATGCCTCTGTTTCAGTGGTGCAACATGGTTTGTTTATATCGCCGCTTTGAGAAGGAAGCAGAGGACAGGAGATTCAATGGTCCACTAAAGTGGGAGTTACTGGATGAATTTAAGCTTTGTGTCTTTATTTACAAACTGTTTTATGGTTTTATTCCAGATTATTTAGTTGAACTATTTATATTTACAGTAGAAACATCAATTTGTTCACTTAGATCAAAGGATTGTTGTTTATTGCAATTTCCGTCTGTAAATTGTGTATTGTTCAGTACAATACTAGAATCCTCTTCCTTTGGAGTTAAAAGTGGTGTCTTCTTATTCTAGATTTTGTAAATTGTTGAAAGCTCACCTGGTTTCTACATATTTGATCTAGTCTTTAGACAAAATTATTGACATGTTTAGTTTAGGCTAATAATATATTTGTGTAATCGTACTTTTCCTAGTGATGGTCTAGTTATTACTTACATTGTAATCCACATTGAACCTTTGCGGGTAGATAGAGGAATATAAATTTTATTGTATTGTATAATTATATGTCTGGAACGTGATTAATGTGTTATGTATTGCTATGTGGGAAAGAGAGTATGGGTGGGCCAAATAATCTCCTGTAGCCAAATGTTCATAAACAACATTTTACTGACAAAGCACCCACACTTTTAAAAAAAGACCCAATACAGGGTTGTGTTTCAGCTAGAGAATGACACGGGGACAGGGTGGGGGCGGGGATGGGGACAGAGCCCACAGGGACGGGGACAAACTTTGTCCCAGTGTCATTTTCTACTTTGAAGCCTGTTAATGAACTGGACTGTTATTTATGTTTAAGTGATGCCTACAAAAAGATATTTTGATTTTTTGGAAAAACAAGCAAACATACTGGCCACAACTAGCAAAACTTGCATGGGAGATCCTGTACATCCTGCTACCAGCACATCTTCTAAGAAGACAACTTCTATTCCAGGAAGGACTGTGGAAGACAGGAGAGCTAGTTTGAATCCTGAGATTGTTGATGATTTCTTATTTATCCACAATGCTTTATAGGGCATATTTTTCCCCTCTAGGGCATATAGAACAGGTTGTATTTTATACCCCTGGACATTTTAACAGTGTGAATTAGGATTCCTTGGTGTAGTAGAAATCACCTATTGTTGGGGTTGGAAGGGTAGAGGGTGGTGGTGGAAAGGAGGGTTATTATAGTTGCTCATTGTTATTATTGTTCTCTGTAATTTATACACAACAGTTGCACAGTGTATTGTTCCTTTTTATATTTGAATAAAAAGATTTAAATATAAAATCATAAGTGTTCGAGGCTTCTGCAGATGAGGACAGAGCCCACGGGGAAAGGCAGGGATGGGGATGGGGCGGGGACGGAGACAGAACCTGCGGGGGTAGGGTGGGGACAGAGACAGAACCCACGGGGACGGGGCGGGGGCAGGGACGGACACAAACTTTGTCCCCGTGTCATTCTCTACTTTCAGCAGAAAACTGTCTGCCTCAGGGTGAAAGCGCTCTGTCAGCTGCATTATGAAGTGGAGAGACGGTGTTGAAGCAGCGTACAAATCCAACGACAAAAGCTGACCCACAACTAGGTACTGTAAATAAATTAAAAGCAGCTTCTGGCACCAAATATTAAATGACAAAATGTAGGAAAGTGCCCTTCACACTGCAGTTGACAGAGCACTTTGACCCCTGAGGCAGACTTTTTTTCACTGAAACATGGCCTCGTGTTGGGTCTTTTTTTAAGTGTAGGTGCTTTGTCAATAAAATTTTGTTCATCTTCGTTTAGCTGCTGGGCTGGAGGTTATTTGGCCCACCCCTACTCTCTACGCAGGGGTGTTTCTTCATTTTTTTTTTTTGTCTATGATGTATTCTTACGTCACAACTGTCGTTGTTTAATATTGGTTTTGTTCAATGTTAAAAAAGTAATAATTTGAATTCAGAATCCGGTCTCAGCAAGTGGTAACCTAGGATTTTACCGTGCACTACGCCTAGATTTATCACAGCACTTATGGGGGGGGGGGGGTAAATGTATTTTATTGCAGGTCATGCATTAATGTTCTCATTAGCATGCAGTACCTGAATTTTGTTAATTTGGGAGCATTTACCACTTCCTTTTTAGGAGGTATTAAGTGCTCCCAGGTTAACTCCATTATCCAGTTAGCACGTACTAATCACAACGTTATAGCTGAATAACGCAAGAATATCCACTCTCCGCCCATGAGACACCCCCACTGAAATTTTTTTTTTTTAATTTTTAACATGGGTTAGTGCACATCAACAGGCAAAATATCATAAAATGCTTTAATGCGTTTCTGCAGTAGTCTGTTGGAACACACACTCTAAGTAATGTGGGAGTCCTCGACCCATACTCCTGCCAGTGGGAGGTGCTGTTTCATTGTCACATGTTCAATAGTGAGGGACAGACAAGCTCTGCAGGACTCCGAGGAACCTGCCTGTCCCTAGTGATTGAAGTCACAGGATTGAAGCACCACTCCCCATTGGCAGCAATGTGGTTAGAGGACTCCAGCTCCACTTAGAGGGATCAGTGAGCACATGCTGACCATGTGTTAAGGGCACAATCCCTTTAGTAAAAGGGCTCCATAACACACAGATTGTAAACTGGCATACACTGGGGCAGTGTCTTGACATAGCAGGGGCAGAACATACAGTAACATGCATAACTTGCAGAATACTGTAAGTTGTTTGTGTTATCACTGCCTGAAAGGCTCCGCTTAACACAAGACTATCTCTACTTCAGGAAGCAGGTGAAAACTTGGCTCTTCAACCAGGCTTTTAATGGAAGAAGTAACTAACTCGTTAGTCTCACTCACACACACAAGGCGTGACAGGGGCTGCACATACTGCAGCAGGACATGTTTATCCACTCTTACCCTAGCTGAGATAATATTTAACCATCTCTCTGACCTCATGTGCAACTTTCTTTAAAACAATCACCTTGCTTCCTAACTCTTCCTACTTTCTTACCTATCTATATGTTCTATCTTTGCTTATACCCTTCACTAAAAATGTTCTATTACGTATTGTGTTGACATTGTAAGCAGTATACTTCTGGAGGAGGATCCTTCATTGGATATTCTAGCCCAGCTGCAAAGTTTGACAAAAGGTGCAATGAAAGCAGGATTTGTGACATCTAAAGAAAATAATTTTCTCTGTCATTTTAAGGCCAAGATTCCTATTTTGTATACAGTCCCCAAAATTCACAAAAACCTAGAAAGACCTCCAGGAAGACCTATAGTCTCAGCACGTAATTCTATCTCAGAACGTATTTGCCAATATGTAGACGTCTTTCTGCGTCCTTTGGTAGAAGAAATACCGGCATATATAAAAGATTCCACCGATTTTTTGAACCAAATAAAAAAGGTGGAACTTTCCAACACTACAATATTAGCATCATTGGATGTATGCGCATTGTACACCTCTAATCCTCAATGTGAAGCTTTAGAAGCAGTACAGGAAGCTTTGGAATCAAGGGCCAGACCATGGCAAGTTCCGTCGGAATTTTTATGCCAATTAACAAAATTGGCATTAGAAAACAACTTTTTTGTGTTTGATGAAAAATTATATCTGCAAACATCAGGAATAGCGATGGGGGCCACGTTTGCCCCCTCGATAGCTAACCTATTCATGGCAGGGTTCGAAAAAGATTCATCTATAAGTCCCAAAAATTTAATAAGGTAAAATACTGGGGTCGTTATATAGACGATATCTTTGTACTTTGGGAAGATACAGAAATGGCGTTCGGGCTATTTGTAGAGGAATTGAACCAATGCCATGCGACAATTAAATTTGAATATCAGGTACACAAAACTGAAATGAATTTCCTGGATATATGGATGCACAAGGAAGGAAAAACAATTCGCACAAACATCTACACTAAACCAACTGACAGAAACTCTTTTTTGGCGTTTAACAGCATGCAGCCTAAACATTTGGTGACGAGTCTCCCATTCTCTCAGGTTTTGAGATATCGGAGAATCTGCGATTCCACTCAAGTATATAATGAAAAATCGGAGGAATTACAAAAGAGACTGCTGGAGAGAGGCTATCCATCAAAAATAGTGCAGAAAGCTCGGAAGAGAGCAGGATATAACAACAGGGATTGGCTTCTGAGATCAAAAATAAAACATCAGACCACTGACTTAAATTGTATTCTCAAGTATAATGACCAGTCTAGGAAGGTGGCTACTATCATTAGAAAACACTGGAAGATATTACAGACAAAAGAGCAATTTAAAGATCAGAGATTGATGATATCTTATAGCAGAAACACTAATCTCCAGGATACATTATGTAATTCAGATGTGTGGTCGAAATATGAACAGAAACTGGGAATCCACAGGAAGTGTGGAAGGTGCAGTGTATGTCAGAATATGATTGAAGGTTCTCAATTAATATGGAACAATGGAAGTAAAAGCTTAACCACCAGAGGAAACACAGATTGTGAGTCCATGAATGTGATCTATGCCTGTGTATGCCCATGTGAAAAAATCTACATAGGACACACCTCACGAAAGTTAAAGACGAGAGTGATAGAACACAGACATGGCATAACTCATAGAAGACCGGAAGCACCAATGTCACAGCATTGCATTACAACAGGACACACATTTGATCAACTGAAATTCATGGTGATTGAACAGATACAACAGGGAAAGAGAGGGGGGGATATAAAATCAAAATTATGGCAAAAAGAACAAAAGCTAATTTACCAGTACAACACAATAGAACCATATGGTTTAAATAAAAATGTAGAATGGAAAGCGTTTTTCTAGAAAGTTGTTTTTCAAGTACTAGAAGTGAAAGCAATAGCCCTTTAAATATAATGGAATAGCTGATTGGATAAGAACAAGCTTGAGCGTTTGTTACAAAAACCGCGGCCATTTTGAAAAAATGCAAGGAGGATGTCAGAGATAGTGTTTCCTTCCTGACGCAGCAGTGAGAGCAGCGAAACGAGACATTCTTGTTGAAGGGACAGAAGGAATCAGAATACATCACAATGGGAAAGAGGAAAGAAGCAGTGACATGCAGCTTGTAGCTGGCGGTTCACGGAAAACCCTGAAGCTAAGTACAGACTGTTTATGTTTGGGGAGAATAGAGATCCTACAAACTAAAAGCTGTGAGATTGAGCACTGCATTTAATCCTATTTAAATGTAAATGTACGACAGAATCAGTTGCAGAAAATATTCTGCTTGATACAAGGGGAAGCTGTGTTTCAGAGGGCAGGAATCACTGGTTTTTCTCCGAGTGGGAGTTTTTTTCAGTGATTTAGAATCCTGACCTCTGAAAGAATTTGATAGCAAATAAATACTTCCAGAAAACAGCTTGAGCGCATGTAAGAAAATATCATGCAAAAGAGTTCTGAATAGAACAGCCAAGCCGGGAAGATCTGAGGTCCTCTTAATAAAAGTAAGAATAAACAAGTGTGATTTACAGGAAGCAGAATATTTTGAATACCACGTGGTAATACAACATTAGAATTAGAATATTTCACCAGTGGTCCCTATCTAGGCATTAAAGCAGTATACTATGCCATACTTTGCATTGTTATTTGAATATTTTTACTGCTGTAACTGCCTATTGGTCATGTTTGATCTATTCTTACTGCACACCCCCTTGAGTGAATTCTTTCAAAAAGGCAGTAAATAAATCCTAATAAATAAATAAAAGGTGAACACACTTGCACCAGTTCTATGGTTGGCATATGTGATGTGTAATTTTGCTGTTACGCTAACATTGTTATAAAGAAAGGCAGGTGTCTACATTCCTGTATAGAATAGGCTCCTAACAGGTGCCCTCTGGGTGTATTTTTATTATATTTTACTATGAGGCCCTTTTACTGAGCGGCACTGGCTTGTGCTTACCATGCCAAAACACACTGCCATGAGACCAGTGGCATAGCTACGTGGGGCCACGGGGGCCTGGGCCCCCACAGATTTGGCCCTGGACCTCCCTGCCAACGACCCTCTCGACCCCCCCTCCCACCGCCAACCCTCCCCCGCTGCCGCCATCGGCTACCTTTGCTGGCGGGGGACCCCAACCCCCACCAGCCGAGGTCCTCTTGTTCCAGGGCAAGGCTTTGTTCTGTTTCTGTGAGTTTCTGGCTGATCTGCAAAGCTTCATTCTGTTTCTGTGAGTCTGACATCCTGCGTCAGACTCACAAAAACAGAACGAAGCCTTGCGCCGGAAGAAGAGGACCTCAGCTGGCGGGGGTTGGGGTTCCCCGCCAGCAAAGGTAGGTGACAGCGGCGGTGGGGGAGGGTCATCGACGGGGGGGTGTCAAGGTGGTGGTGGCGGTGGTGGCAGTGGCAGCGGGGGGGGGAGGGTCGGCAGCGCTGGGGTGGGGCTAAAATGTGCCCCCTCACCTCGGGCTCTGGACCCCCCTCCCGCCGAAGTCTGGCTACGCCCCTGCATGAGACACGCTGAGACATCCAGCAGTAGTTTGACGATCCTGCGCTAAAAAATAGGTTTTATTTTTTCAGTGCGGGGTGTGTATTTATAGGAGGAAAACAGGCATTTCCTGTGCTTACTGGCTAGCACAGGAGGATTGCTGCGCACCAACCGATTAGTGCCAGATTAGCACAGGAGCCCCTAGTGCCTACAAAATAGATGGCAGTAAGGGCTCCCACACTAATGGCCATGCACTAATTGAGAAATTAGCATGTGGCCATTAAGGGAAACAAGAAAAATGCGGCCATTTTACTGCCACACTAAAAGTGGCCTCGATGAGGGGGAAAGCTACATGCTAGAACTACCACTGGCCATTTTTTAGCGCAACTTAGTAAACGGGCCCCTATGTATGTTGATTTGTTCACTGCCAAGTACTTCTGTATGCGGGAAATAAATATTTTCAATAAAATAAAATAAAGAATTACAGGCACATAGTTAGACAGTTGCCTCCATAATGCTCTGTTAGTGCATGAAACAACTTTCACTGTTTTGTTGTGGGGGGGGGGGGGGGGGGGCAACTTATCAAATATTTATGTTTAGCAATTATGGCAGCAGTCACTTCAACCCAACTTTAACAAGATTTTCATGCCAACAAGATTTTTCTTTTTAAACACCCTTATTTTTTAGTTGAGGTTTAAGGAAAGTCTCACCAAAAAGATGTTACCAAATTATATGGAAATGATGGGAGTTTTTCCACTCAACACAGATTATTTTAAGGGAAAATGAAGTATAATTTTAAAATATAATAACAAAAGATAAGTATTAATTATGAACAGCTGGAAATAAATGATTTTGTTCTCTCATATTATGCAGTATTACAGTAGGTGTTTGATCTTAGCGATATTAAAATGCTAATTCAAACAAAACATGCTTCTTTTTAAATGTTCAACCATTGTATAAGAGAAGAAAACTAAATTACAACTTTGATACCCAGTGGAGACATGTATAATTAACCTGTACTTTTGTCAGTTTATTCATCTGTCAGACTCATATAAGACTGATTTCCTTCTGCTTTTAAAACTGACATCAATTACTGCAAAAAGAAAAAATATATATATATGGGATAAGCACATTTTACATAGAAACATGACAGCAGATAAAGGCCATATGACCCATCCAGTCTGCCCATCCTCTGTAACCCCTAATTCTTCCTGTTCCTAAGCAATCCCACATGCTTATCCCATGCCTTTTTAAATTCTGGAACAGTCCTAGACTCTACCACCTCAACCAGGAGGCCATTCCACACCTCCACCACCCTTTCTGTGAATTAATACTTCCTTAGGTTACTCCTAAGCCTATTCCCTCTTATCTTTGTCATATGCCTCCTCATTCCAGAGCTCTCCTTCATTTGAAAAAGGCTCTCTTCCTGTACATAAATGCCCTTGAAATATTTAAATGTTTCTATCATGTCTCCTCTCTCCCTCCTCTCTTCCAGCGTATACATGTTGAGGTTCATAAGCCTGTCCCTATAATTTTTGCATTCAAGACCGCTTACTAATTTCGTAGCCGCCCTCTTTTTACAAAGGTGCAGGAAAAAGTGTCCTTAATGGACCCTTACGTGGGTCTTTCCCATACGCTAAGGTTATTTCTTCCTGCTGCTGGAAACTGGCGATTTCCATTTTCTGGCATTAATGGTCATGCGATAACGTTGCCATTAGCGCGTGACCATTAAAAACATAGTAACATAGTAAGTGACGGCAGATAAAGACCTGAACGGTCCATCCAGTCTGCCCAACAGTCACATTCATTATCAATTCAAGATTAAATAAACAATGAGCGTGAGATTATAAACTTGATCATGGTCTTTCTTTGTTGTTTCTGGGATATAAACCATAGAAGTTGGTCCACTCTGTTCTTATGCTCCAACTACTGGAGTTGCCATTAGAGTTGCCGTCAAAGCCCACTCCAGCCTATCCGAATCCATCTTGTCATTTGCGGGACACAAGCTTTAAAAGTTCACCTGGCACTGTCCTCACATTCCAAATTACTGGAGTTTCGCTCAAAGCTCTCACTAGCCCATCCTAAACCGGATTGCTATATGTGGGACTCAGACCGTACAAGCTAGCCCACCACTGCACTTAGTTGATATAGCCAGAGGTGCTATCTAAGCACCACTTGACATGCAAACACATATGCAATCCTTTAAGCTTTGTTTTTTATATCATTCATTTTCTAATTAGAGATCTTCTGTGTTCATCCCATGCCTTTTTGAATTCCACCATCGTTTTTTTCTCCACCACCTCCCTTGGGAGGGCATTCCAGGCATCAACCATCCTTTCCGTGAAAAAGAATTTTCTGACATTACTCCTTAGCCTACCATCCCGCAACCTCAATTCATGTCCTATAGTTTTACCATTTCCCCTTCTCTGGAAAATATCTGTTTCTATATTAATTACCTTTCAAGCATTTAAATGTCTGTATCATATCTCCCCTACCCCTCCTCTCTTCTAGGGTATTTATATTCAGGTCTTTCAGTCTCTTCTCATATGTCTTTTGGCACATGCCCCATATCTTTTTTGTCGCCTTCCTCTGGACTGCTTCAAGTTTTCTTACATCTTTAGCAAGATACAGCCTCCACAACTGAACACAATACTCCAGGTTGGGCTTCACTAATGACTTGTACAGGGGCATCTACACCTCCTTTCTTCTGCTAGTTACACCTCTCTCTATACAGCCTAGCATCCTTCTGGATACAGCCACCACCTTGTCACACTGATTCATTGTTTTCAGATTCAAAATCCTCAGATACTATCACAGCAAGGTCCCTGTCCCTTAGTGTGTGAGTCCTTACCGTCACCTATTTTGTAGGCGATAAGGGCTCACGCGCTAATCACACACTAATCAGTTAATATGTCAGCATTGCTGACAAGTTAACTGATTAGAGTAGAAATGCCCACTCTCCACTCCCAGACGTGAACCCTCCATGAAAAAAACAAAGAATTCTTTTAGCGCATGGTGTGATGCTTGATAAAAGGACCCCTTAATTCCTTTTTCAGGAATCTTTTTAAGTGTGTTTTGCTTACGCAATCCCTTCCATCTATCTATTTGAACACATAGGTTTGCTTGCATTTGTGCGAACAAACCTATGAGGATGGACTAAGGCAGTAGGCAGCAGAAGCGAGTGGGGTAGCAGGGATGTTAGGCCTCACTACTCCTAAAAGAGCAGGGAGCTAAGAAAGTAGATGCCGTGAGGAACATAGCCCTGTAGAACTAAAAATGTGAAAGAAACACCAGCAGCAGAAAAGACAGGAGCTGTGCCTGTGCCAATGATGAGGTAAGATAGGCAGAAAGTAATTTACAAAGTCATTGTCCACATACGTGCATAAATAACCTGATGGTGTGTATTTTGCCGATAAAGTGTACAAGGGCAGAGTCTGGGTGGAGCATAGGTGGAGGGTGACTATACATACACAGGTTATAAAATATGTTAATCTACGTTGCACATTTGGTTTACCAGTGATTGGACTGAGCTCCTAATGGTGGCAGAATGCCAAAACATTTTGGGCTGAATAAACATTGTGAAATTTTTGTACTTTAATCCTGTTTTTTTTAACATTGATAAGTGCATTTTTAGCGTGCGCTAATGATCAGCATGCTCTAAATGCTAGAGACACCCATAGGAAGACAAGGGCATCTCTAGCGCTCAGCGCATGTTAATCATTAGTGCGAGCGAAAAACGCTACCGCAGCTTACTAAAAAACCTCCTGAATGCAGAGACTTGTAATTTTTGACTTCCCTTTTGCATTCCCTAAGACAATGGATCCCAAAACTGTCCTGGGAGACCAATAGCGTTAGCACCACAAGATTACTGCTATGGGCAGCAACATTATGGAAGAGGGAGCTACTGAGGCAGGGGTGGGTAGGGATCACTCCTACCCCATCACTTCCTGGACTGACATGTGTGAGTTTTACAGGTGAAGGGGTAGCCACCAGGGGAGGGGCCCAGGCATCCTCCATTCCAGTCCCTTTAATTGTTTGCACCACAAAGAGCTCGTTTCCATCTTGTAGGTAAATGTCACACAAATGTGTACTAACCCATGAACGTTTTCATGGAATTAGTACAAGAGGCCCCATATAATCACTGCAGTGCAGAAGGACATTTTTCATGCCACCTTGTAGAAGGGTGATGTCTGTCTGATAATCCTTAGCTCACATTCACACAGGTTTAAAGAAGTTGCCCTGTCACTTGATACAGCAACATTTTGGTTTTTTCATGTCACCTCAGACTACTAAGGAGGTCAACAACAGTAACCAATATTTTATGAAAAACAATAATGAGAGCATGCTAGCTGATCTTTGTTGTATGAAAGAAATGAAACAAGTCACAGAAAAGGAAACCTGATGCTGACCATTGCAAAATACATGAGCTATGAACTGGACAATAGGTTGCTTTATATTGAATCAGGGAATTCTATAAATGGCACCCAACGTTAGATGCTGGGAAGATCCGCACTAAACTGGTATTCTGCAAAGGGCGCTCTACATGGATTTAGCACAGATCTCACATCTAACTTTGGATGCAGCACTTACACCTGCTGAACCTAGTGTAAATGCTGGTGCACAACTAATCGATAAATCACCTAGATCTGAACAATGTTAATTAAGGCGGTGAGGGGATTATCATAAATCCAAACCTTCCAGTATCTCCCAAGCACACATCAAACTTGTTAATAGATATTAAGTGTTGTGAAGGATCTTCAGACTTTATGCATCCTGGCTGCTAAACTTACAGTTTTTCAAGCAGTCAGGTGCAACTCCTCATTGATCCTTTAATGTATATATATATTTTTAGTGTATATTTTCTTTAAACCAATTTCCTACTTCCAGTGCTCAATTCTTCATCAGTCTCACATTTCACTTCAAAACTCATTTCTTGTTTATCACAAACTAATATTAGGCATATTCAACTACTTAACTGGCAGCAAGATGCAAAACAACCTCAACCGACTTCATCAGGGCGGAGGTTCTTTTTCACGCTCCTGTTTCCATCTTCTTAACAAAATGGCTGCGTAGACACTTACACGGCTCAGTAAAAGGGCCCCTTAGACAGTTGTGCGTGTAAATTCTAATTTACTCCAATTAGTGTCAATAATTGCTTGTTAATTGGCAATTATCAGCACTGATTGGCTTGTTAAGCTACTTAAGTTGTGTGCACAAATCCAGAATATGACCGGATTTGTGTGCACTACTCAAGCCTCAATGTATAGAATCTGGGGGTATGTGCTAATATCCAGCAGAGATAACCGGCTATTCCACGCTGAATATTAGAGCTTAGCCGGCTAAGTGTTATTTGACCAGCCCAGAGCCATTCCTGGCCAGTTAAATAGCATTGAATATCAGCCGGCTAGTATATACCAGAATATCTTACACACTCTGGCACTGCTTATTTGTAGAGAGCAGCATCAAAAATGACCTCATATTTATGGGATTCAACTCAAAGCTCTGCTGATGAGATATACCATTATTTGGAGAGAGACAAAACTCACTGAACTGACATTAAAAAGACAAACTGCCTCCTTCCTTTTACTGTGGAATCATCCCCAACCCCCACCCCACCTCCTCCGTCAACTGATACTGTTACAGTACACATTAATACTGTGACCTGCTGCAACCTCATGTTTTCATTAGGATAGTGTTGCAGCTTTTAATCTCTGCCATATGCTGCTCTTACCTCCCTTTGATTTCCATGACTTCCCGTATATTCAGAAGAATGCCACATTCCTGTCATTACTATCACACATCAAGGTCTGCAGAGAAGGGTTGACCTTATTACAGTCCTTAGCAAATGTTCCTTCCATCTAGAAGGCAGTTTTCTCTCTCCCCTCCACCACCCTGTTCCCACTGAAGTTGAAAAATGAGAAACAGGGAAGAAAGACATAACATTGGTTGCCCCTTCTGAGGGCTGCCACATTTCCCTTAGGATTTGATTTACTGAGGCATTTTATGCATTCTGTCTCTATGGAGAAAAATGTTCAGCCAGTCCTTCTAAGCATGTTGCAACCAAAATGCTACCACTATTCCCCTCCCCACTCTCCCCTAAGAGCTGCATTTAAGATAATCGTTCCCTTGCTTCTCTTATCACTGTGGCCAGCGTCTCTACCCATTTCTAACTCTCGGCTTCCTATCTTCTCTCTGACAGTCTCTTTTTTACCTACTATGTCTCCAGCAATCCCTCTCCCTCTCAATCTCCCCACCAGTCTCCCTCTCAACCGTTTCATCCCTACCAGTATTTCTCAGCTTCTCAAGTTTCACTCACTCTGCCTCTCAATTCCCCTTGTCCCCTCTAGCAGGATTAGCCCTGCCACTAAGTGAACTAGGCATGCACCTAGGGTGGTAAAATTTTGGAGGTGATAGCATGGCTGTGATGCACGCAAGAACCTCCCTCCTGCTGCTGCTGCTGCTGCTGCTGCTGCTTCTTCACCTGCTCCTTGCCTGTCTCAGAATAAAAAAGAGTGAGCAGTGTGCAAGCCCGGAAGCACAGGCCCACTTTCCTTGCCCAGCTCCCCTCTGAGGTAGGCTTCCTGTAAGAGAGGGGCAAGACATGGTAGCACGAGTCTGTACTTATAGGGCTAGCTCAACACTCATTCTTCCTTAAGCTCGGGGCCCGAGTGGGAAGAGGTAGGAGACATTAGCAGAAGCCCAGTAGGAAAGATGGGGAGATGCTAGACATGGGGTAAGGACAGAAGGGGAGATGCTGGACAACTGGAGAGGGTGATTAGAAGGGAAGGGAAGATGCTGGACACCTTGTGGGGTACAGAGTAAGAAGAATTGTTGACCATCTTGGAAGGTTGCTAGAGCGAGAGGGATGCTGGCCATGGAAGGAGCAGGTAGAGAGGGGATGGGGAGATGCTGGTAATCTGGGGTCATAGGGAGGGGAAGAGAAGATGCTGAACTATGGGGGGGGGGGGGGGTTAAGCCACTTTGGAGAGCATATGACTCATTTGTCTCGTGGCATCTTTCTTGGGTCAGCCCTACCCAATAATCTCCCTCACTCAACCTCATCCAAGACCAACTCTCTTCTCCAGCAGTCTCATTCTCTTTTTATAGCCCTACCCTCATCCTCAGCAATTACCCTCAAACTCCACCCCATTAGTCACCCTATCTTCTCCCTACCCCTCATTAAGTCACATGGAGGGACATAATTGAAAGGGGTGCCCAAGTTTTCCTGAGGACATCCTCGCAGGACATCCCGGCGAAGGGGCGGGGAAACCCGTATTATCGAAACAAGATGGGCGTCCATCTTTCGTTTCGATAATACAGTCGGAGATGCCCACATCTTGACATTTAGGTCGTCCCTAGAGATGGTCGTCCTTAGACTTGGTCGTTTCTGACTTTCGGCAATAATGGAAACTAAGGACGCCCATCACAGAAACGACCAAATCCAAGCCCTTTGGTTGTGGGAGGAGCCAGCATTCGTAGTGCACTGGTCCCCCTCACATGCCAGGACACCAACCTGGGCACCCTCAGGGGCACTGCAGTGCACTTCAGAAATTGCTCCCAGGTACATAGCTCCCGTACTTTGTGTGCTGAGCCCCCCAACCCCCCCCCCCAAAACCCACTACCCATCACTATACACCACTACCATAGCCCTTAGAGGTGAAGGGGGGCACCTAAATGTGGGTACAGTGGGTTTCTGGTGAGTTTTGGAGGGCTCCCATTTACCACCACAAGTGTAACAGGTGGGGGGTGGGGTGGGCCTAGGTCCGCCTGCCTGAAGTGCACTGCACCCATTAAAACTGCTCCAGGGACCTGCATACTGCTGTCATGAAGCTGGGTATGATATTTGAGGCTGGCATAGAGGCTGGCAAAAAATATTTAAAAAAATGTCTTTGAGGGTGGGAGGGGGTTATTGACCACTGGGGGAGTAAGGGGAGGTCATCCCCGATTCCTTCCGGTGGTCATCTGGTCAGTTCAGGCACCTTTTCATGGCTTGGTCGTAAGAAAAAAGGACCAAGTAAAGTTGTCCAAGTTCTCGTCAGGGACGCCCTATTTTTCGATTATGGGTCGAGGACGCCCATGTGATAGGCATGCCCAAGACCCGCCTTTGCTACGCCTCCAACACGCCACCAGGAACTTTGGTCATCCCCGCGATGGAAAGCAGTTGGGGGACACCCAAAATCGGCTTTCGATTATGCCGATTTGGGCTACCCTGCAAGAAGGACGCCCATCTCCCGATTTGTGTCGAAAGATGGGCATTCTTCTCTTTCGAAAATAAGCCTGATAGTCACTGCCTTCTCCCTATACCTTCCTCCCTCACTCTACCAGTCACTCTCCAGTAGGCCCCTCACTTTGCTGGCTGTGCTGCTGCTGCTTCAAAACAGATAAGCCTTCATGGTCTGGCATCATGTAGCTCACAGTGAGCCATATAGTGCTAGAACTCCCATGCTGGTCTTGTAGTCTCATGAGACTAGTGACTACCAGACCATATAGGTTGGACACCATGCAGCTCCAGCTCACTGAGAGCTGCCTGGTGCTGGACCAGGAAGACACTGATGTTCCAGCAGCTGGAGCAGGACAAAAAAAGCTCAGACACCACTGTGAAATTTCTGATTGCCATGGCAACCTGGTACCCAAGATTTGTTCAGCCCTGTCTTAATACATCTATCTCAAAACAAAATTTCCAGAAGGTACTTTAGGTCTTATTGTCAAATGAGGTTTGTGATAAGCACAAAATCAGAAATAATGTTTTGGAAAACAATTGTTTAAGTCTAGTTGCTGTTTCTTCCTATAGTCTTTCTTTGTATTACTATGAAACTGTATGGAGTAATTTTATAACAGAATGCTAATTTAAAATTTACAAATGCATATCTTATGCTTATTTCATAAAGGGCACCAAGAAACCCTTACTTAGTGTGAACAGTTTTGGAATTTTGAATTAAAAGCTGTCTAGCACCAAGGTTTGAATGATATGATAGAATGGAATTCTATTCTGTGAAGTTTTAGTTATGAATCAAACATTTTGTCAGTTTTAGGGTAGTCCAATAAAGTTTGCATAAGTTAACGTCATGACACCATTCCGTTTTCTTTTTAGCGTATGCTTGCCAGAAGGATTCCTGCACTGCAATTGTTGTGAATGTGCTTGGCAGGCACTCTCTTTGAAATATTTCTGAAGTAATTAGCGAAACAAGGCTCCTTGTCGAACTGCTGGCATCTACATTTGCAGGTACAGCTCAAGGAACAGCCTTTTAAACGTTTCAAGGCTGTCTGAGATAAGTTGACAATTTATTTGTTCATTGTTCTAGCCATGTGGGTTGGCACATTCAAGGACATAAGTGTTATGATTGAACCTGTTTGGATTTGAACATATTGGGCCCGATATTCAAAACTATTTACCTGGCCAGGAACAGCTCCTGGACAGTTAAATAGCATTTTAGTGCCTAACCACAGATATTCATCAGGAGATAACTGGTTATCTCCCGCTGAATATCTGAGCTTAGGAGGGGATTTTATATACGGTGCCTAAATAATCTGGGCAGAAAACATTTTCGCCTAAGTGTATTCTGTAAGCAGTGCCTAGATTTAGGCATGGTATATAGAATATGCTTAGTTGATATCCCTGCACCTAAAACTATGCACATTCATTTACACCAACAAAAACATGGCGTAAATCCTGGCATGTAGATTTAGGCGCACTGGGCTATATTTTATATCTATGTGTGCACATTTTAGAATGCCCATGAAATGACCATTTTTCCACCCATAACCACGCCCCATTTTGGTTGTGCGTGTTAGACGTTAGGTGCAAAGCGTTACAGAACACACTCAGCGATCTCTGCATGTAAATTTTAATTATTGGCAAATTAGTGCTCATTATTGCTTATTAAGTGCTATAATCAACATTGATTGGCTTGATAAACCAATTAAGTTACATAAGTTGTTACAGAATACACTTGGATTTCGGCGCGGATCTCTAGGTGCACTATATAGAATCCAGAGCTGCTAACCAGCTATATCGTGTGACATAGCCAGTTAGGCACGGATATTCAGCGCCAAACCGGCTATGTTTAGTTGTTAAAATAGGCCACATAAATAGCAGGCCTATCTTTAACTGCTAGGCAGTTATTAGTGCTGAATATCGGCTTAACCAGTTAAGTTGCAGTGGTGAAAATGAAACCAGCTATTCAAAGTCGGTCGCCAGAAACAGCCCAGCATTGAATATCCAGGTTTAATACCGGTGGCAGACAGCAAAAATGATGTCTGCCACCTGCTGAATATCAACAGGTTAAAATTGATAACAATTTAATTTGTTTTAGATTTAAACACATTTTTTTCACAATCGTTTGCACTTTTAATGGGATAGACCAATGATGGTGGTGAGCATATTATGAATGACTGCCCATTGGCAGCAGTTTCCTTAAGGAAAACAAAAATGAGGATGTTATAATGCCTTTGTATCGCTCCATGGTGCGACCGCACCTCAAATACTGTGTTCAATTCTGGTCACCGCATCTTAAAAAAGATATAGTGGAATTAGAAAAGGTACAGAGAAGGGTGACGGAAATGATAAAGGAGATGGGACGACTTCCCTATGAGGAAAGGCTAAAGAGGCTAGGGCTCTTCAGTTTGGAGAAAAGACGGCTGAGAAGAGATATGGTAGAGGTCTATAAAATAATGAGTGGAGTGGAACAGGTAGACATGAATAGTTTCTTTACTCTTTCCAAAAATACTGGGACTAGGGGGCACACAATGAAGCTACAATGTAGTAAATTTAAAACGAATCGGAGAAAATATTTCTTCACTCAACATGTAATTAAACTCTGGAATTTGTTGCCAGAGAATGTAGTAAAAGCAGTTAGCTTAGCAGGATTTAAGGTTTGGATGGCTTCCTAAAGGAAAAGTCCATAGAGCATTATTAAAATGGAATTAGGAAAAATCCACTGCTTATTTCTAGGATAAGCAGCACAAAATCTGTTGTATTTTTTTGGGATCTTGCCAGGTACATGTGACCTGGATAGGCCACTGTGGGAAACAGGATGCTGGACTTGATGGACCTTTGGTCTGTCCCAGTATGGCAATACTTATGTACTTAAACAATATAGTGACTGATCTAGCACTGAGGTCTTCCCATTTATAACCTACGATATTATTATGATCCTTGAGTACCTTTTGTGCAAAGGGTTTCTTTGAGGTTGGTATATTATTTACTCTTTTACTATTTGGGTTATTTTTGGTTGGGTATTTCATAAAGGCAGCAAATGTATGTATGCGTCTTTAAAAATCATGCAGCAGTTCTTAACATTGAAGCCTATACCTTTTCCTCTTAAAATTAAGCCGGTGTTGGTCAGTGATTTTAAAAGCACGAACCACCATGGACTAAATCTAACCTAATCCAGGCACTAGCACTGAATATCTGGTACTCGGCAGTGCCAAGGTTATTGGGTGCCAGCCAACATTCAGTACCAGCAACCAGACAACTATCCAAGCAAGTCACGACAGCTATTTGTGCAATCCTGCTTGCCCAAAGAGCTTGGTGGTACCCAGATACCCTCCTGATCTACCTGACTCTGTCCCTGGACTGCCCCAGCACTAACCAGAGAGTACTATGGTGCTCTGAGGTGATATTTATTGGCACTCTTTGGTTAAGTGCTGCTGAATGTCAGTTCTTTGGCCAGACAGGGCAATTTAACCAGGAAGATGCCTTTCCTGCCCAATTAAATCAGTCTAAATATCTAGCCCACACAACATAGAAAATGACAGCAGATAAGCATCATGGGCTAGTTCTATATATCACACCTAAAAAAATCAGTGTCAAAACGAAATACGCCTTGGCGTATTCTATAAAATTATTCCTAAATAGAATAAGCTTAAATTTATGCGTGGGTTATAGAAAACGCTGATCGCCCATCCTCGTGACTACATTTAGTCATGGGCAGTTATGCCAAGTAAATGCCGACCCCTAAATTATACGCAGACGTGGTGTATTGTAGGTTTTAGAAATGCCAATGCCCATGGCCATGGCTTCTCTTCAACTATGGGACATAGAATGTACACACATCACATTATAGAATACGCTTAGACAGCTCTGTATGTAAATTCTAATTAATGCCAATGTGTCAATAATTGCTTGTTAAGTGGCAATTAACAGCGCTGATTGACTTAATTTAAGTTGCGTGCACAAATCCAGAATACGACTGGATTTGTGCACACAGTTTAAGTCGTGCTGTATAGAATCTGGGGGCATATGCTTATCCATTCTCCCCATCCATGTCATCTAGTATCCTTTCCTCTTCCTCAGGGATCCTCTGTGCCTGTCCCATGCTTTCTTGAATTCAGATACAGTCCTTGTCTCTACCCTTTCACCGAGAAGGCTGTTCCACACATTCACCACCCTTTCTGTGAAGACGTATTTCCTTAGATTACTCCTGAGTCTGTCCTCTTTCACATTCATCCTATGCTCCCTCATTCCAGAATCTTCTTTCAACCGAGACACACTTTGTACCACAGAGGTATTTAAATGTCTCTATTATATCTCCCTTTTCCTGCCTTTCTTCCAATGTACACATATTGAGAAGATCTTTAAGTCTGTCCCCATACATTTATGATGAAGACCACTGACCATTTTAGTAGCCATCAAATAGTGCAGAAATGCTCCCACCTAAAGATATACCCATTCTGAGAATGGTGCAACTTGCTGTATGTACTGCATGCTGGTATGGGTGTGGAATCAATTGCTGGAGATATCTTGGCATGAGAAAGACTGCTCATAAGAAAGTAAAGGCTTGCCTATGGTGACAGGCTTACAGGGATATTCCATGATGAGTGGCTTCTTTCATGGGATTTTATAAGAGTATATGTAGATGAGATTTGGGGGTTTATATTCATGATTTTTTTTCAGTCAGATTGATCTTATTGTGCAGTTGTTTCTAGGGTTGCCCAGTCACTTTGGGCATTAATATGTGAACCCCTGAGCGAAAAGGGAAAGGGAAATGGGACTTGATATACCGCCTTTCTGTGGTATTTTGCAACTACATTCAAAGCAGTTTACATATATACCGGTACTTATTTTGTATCTGGGGCAATGGAGGGTTAAGTGACTTGCCCACAGCCACAAGATGGAGGAATATCAGCTACATGATCCTGTCAAATTTCAGCCTCAGGTATGGACTAACTACGTCTTTTAAAAATGAGAAACTTCTATCAATAAAAAAGTAATTAACCCCCAAAATCACATGCCCCACTTCAGGTACCTGCAGTTTTTAGCTGTAGAACATGAAAAACATCAAAACTGTGAAAAAAAATTTGCATAGTCCCAATCTATTGACCCAACAGTATACAAAACTTTCAAAAATGAAAGTTGCCACTCCAAACTTTTATAGACTTTATCTCTGTTATTTGTAACCTCACTGTTGGTACCTTTTCCCTTAGTGGGTCACATATATAGACAATCATATACCTTGCAATTCCACCCAATCTATGCCTCCTATTCACTGTCTGTGTAAAAGGATGTATGCCTTTGTTGAAACATATACTTGTATACACACATATTCACCTGCACAATTTTCTAGCAGTGAAGCTATTTCCTGTGAATAAAATATGCATTCCGTGTGGGAAATGCTCTTCAAAATGACTCCCAAAACAGCTCCTCTGCCTAAGAAATGATTACTAAATATATTAGAGTTAGAGGTTTTGAAATTTTGGACAGGACCCTCAAGAATTCGGCACACAGGGACCAGACAGCGAGCCTGATTCATTTTACCAATGCTTAATGGTTAGAGAATTTGTTAAAACATACTAAGCTGTTAAAAGACCACATGCCGATCCATTTCTAAAGCAAATAATAAAAGTGAAGAACAGAGAATTTTGGCAAACAGAGAAATCTTGGCTTATGACTTTCTGTTTTCACAGCATATCGTATTCAGTGCTGTCATGTTGGGAACAATTACCATCATTTGGCACATGGCAAGCACGCTTCTTATAACAGATGGCAGCAAGAATTCCAAAATATTAACTTTTTTTTACCCAAATCACTTTCTAACTTTCTGAAACTGTGACATGACTACTTCCACAAATCATTTTCTACACAGAAAGCGTGTTTCAGATGCTGAAAAGAGCTCTAACAAAATGGCATGAGATAAACATACCAAAAACACAGAGCAGCATATACTGAAACAGTAGCTGTTTTTAAAAAACTTACATTAATTAAAAGTAACCTTAATATAAGTGGAATAAATAAGTGGGAGTTACAGCTGGGTCGCGTTGTTCAAAATCCTCTGCACTAACCACTAGGCTACTCCTTACACATGCTTGCTGCTCTATTAGGAATGGCCATAATACCTGAAGCTGTCATAGATCCTGGTATCCACTGTCACTTCCACTTCTTAGGGGGGTGGGAAGGGGTCAGTAACCACTGGGAGATTAAGGAGGGGTCATGTCTTCATCCCTCTGGTGGTCAACTGCTCAATCAGGGCACTTTTATGTACCCTGGTCGCGATTGAAACAGGTCTAGATAAAATTGTCCTTCTTCGTTGCCTTGGACATTTCTTCCTGTTCCATTATCACAGAAAGTCTACCTAATTTGGGGCCTGCCCTAGTCCCACCCGAAATACACCTGTAACACGCCCCCTTCCTATCTGGACAAACTGCAGTGGAAAATGTACAAATTCTGCCTTTTGAAAATTCATAAAGAAGGAAGGAGTAGCCTTTGTGCCACCTGCAATTGACCAAGTGCTGAAGTCATCTTGGATGCTCAGTTTTACTACCAGGGCTAAGCATAGTGTATCCCTGGCTAGCTGTTTTAGTTCTGTACCCCTAATGCAGCCTATCCGGCGAAACGTGGCCACGTCGGGTTTGTTCAAATAAAGAGTTTTTGGATTTGACAGTGCCTGCTCCAGTCCTTTCTTTGTACTGTTGCACGACAACCTAGTGCCTCTCCTTGATTCGCTATTCATTGAAGGTATCTTGAAAACATTTTGGAAACCGCTTTGTTATGTCCCAGGAAAAGTGGTATGTTAAGTGTAACAAACCATAAACAGTATATAGGTGCTTTTTTGGAACTTTGACATGGATGTCCTCTTACAAAATTATCTCCATACAGAGCAGTTCTAAAGTTATTCACTCAATATATGAGCTGTTTATCCAGGTGAACTGATCTGTCTGAAAACTGCACGTTTGAACCTAGATTTAAAAAGGGCATCCCAAGGAGCATGAGTAAAAGTGTTCATGCCCTTGTGCCTATCCTCAGCTGCTCACACAATTACTATGTCCAAAGCATGCATGCATTTGTAATGTGTGTTCTTTGCATCTGCTACTTTTCAAAGGAAAACAAAAACAGTGTGGGTGGCTTCTTTCTGAAAACTAACTGCAATCAATACAAAGTAAAAGTCCTCAGCTGGGTTAATCACAATTGCTCTAAAATATTTTATTTTTCTGTTGAGATAAGAATTAAGTAATGGACATGATATATACATTGATACTTGGGTGAATGATCTCGATGATCCCTGAGCAAAATCAGGATTGAGGAAATGTGATATAGACAAAGAGTTTGCTCAGTTTTTACCATTCAATTTCTCTGAATAATTCTCTTAAGAAATGTGATGTTATTAGAATATGGAATATACTTATGCTGCCATGATATGATTTGTCTTCTGGCACTTATGATTTCTTTAAAAAAAAGGATATGGCATTCCAAATATATAGAAAAATTCAGCATTTCAGTGTGGACAACCAATATCTCAGTTCAGAAAGGATAGAAGAGTGACTTATCAGGTAACAAAACATCACTTGTTTGGGACTATCCATTAATTTTCAGTTATCACCACTGAAAATTTGCATTTACCATGGAATTCTATATATGGCTCCTTAATTTCCACGTGAAAATCGAAACATAACAATGCGCGTAACTTAATTGGTTAACGAGCTAATCAGCGCTGTTAATTGGATGTTAAGCAATTTTCAGCACTAACGGGCATTAAGATTTATACGTATAACTCGCTAAGTGTGTTCTGTAATGTGGTGCACCTAAATCCTAAGTTGCACAGTTGAAAAGGGAGTATGGCAATGGGTGGGGCATGGGTGTTTCTAAAATCTATGCGCATTGTTATAGAATACACCCACTCTGCACCTAATTTAGGCATCAGGATTTACACCACGTAAAACGTGGCATAAATGGCCGTAACTACATTTGGTCGCTTAGAGAGGCACTCAGCATTATTCTATATACTGCATGTAAATTTAAGCCAATTCTATAAAATGTAGGAATACTTTACAGAATACACCTAGGCAGGTTTTTTTTCCTTGGTGGAATTTTCAGGTGCCATATATAGAATCTAGCCCATAGCGCCTAAGTAAAAACATGCTATTTTGGGAGCGTTCTGGGGCAGAGTCAGCAGTAGGCCAGTTAAGGGCCAATATTCGGAACATAACCGGTCAGAATCAAACATATAAATGGCAAGTGACCGACTCACCTGCAAATGCACAGTAGAGACTTCTCTCTCTGTCCCGCTCTCGTGTCAAGACGTGATGACGTCAGAGGGCGGACCAGAGAGGGAAACAGAGTCGGACTGTCGGACGCTGCCACCTGGAAACGAACGTCGCACGCACCAACCTCCACCCTCCCCCCCCTCCCTATCAGGCCCCCTGCACTGACCTGACAGCGCCTCTCACCTCTGTGTGGAAGCGCTGCAGGCAGCAGCAGAGCGATCTGCTGCTGCCTGCAGCGCTTTTACACGGAGGTGAGAGGCGCTGTCAGGTCAGTGCAGGGGGCCCGCCACGGAGGGGGGAGGGAGCGGCGGTGAGGAGGGTTGCTGGAAATCTCGCTCATTTTTACGGGCTTAACGGCTAGTAACTGTATAAATGGGACCAATAAAACACAGTTCTATCTTTATGCACTAACCCATAGCCGCTTAAGAATATCGACAACTGGCTATGCATTAGCTGGCTCTGCATAAACTGGATATTCAGTGTCAAAGCCTGGTAACGGCCAGGTGTTGAATATCTGGGAATAATGCCAGCGGCAGTTAGCAAAACGCTCACCTTGCCGGTTGAATATTGACCCCCATATATTTTATTTTTAAAATGTCTTTCCAGTAGCATGTTCTTCCCATTGATGCTGTTTCCCAATCCATGGCCATGGCCAGGAAAGTCTTTACAAGAAGTTCTACAAAGTATAATCTCACAACTTAAAATCGAGGTCTACCCAGTCTTGTTTCCTTTAATGTGGACCTGGAACTGCTCCATCCAATACCTCTTTATTTTTATTATTTATTTATCTATTTAAAAGCCTTTATATATTGCAAATCACTACTGGGTTAATATTCAGTATGGTTTAAGCAGGCAGAAGAGGCCTCGACTTTTCCTGTAACATGTCCTGCCCATGCGGAAACAGGAAGAGGAGATGAGACATGTCATTGGGAAGGCCACAGGGACTGCAGGGACAGATGCTGGAACGGGGGAGGGGGAGTGGAGAGTTGCTGGACCAGTGAGATGGAGGGAGAAAGAGAGATGCTGGACTCAGGGAGGAAGAAATGCTGGCACTTGGAGTGGCCAGCGTAACGCCAAGTTTTAAAAAGCGTTCCAGAGGTGATCCGGGAAATTATAGACCAGTGAACCTGACGTGAGTGCCAGGCAAAATGGTAGAAGCTATTATAAAGAACTCTAGTAAAAAAGGCCCGTTTCTGACACAAATTAAACGGGCGCTAGCAAGGTTTTCCTCGGAGTGTGTATGTTTGAGAGAGTGTATGTGAGAGTGACTGTGTGTGAGAGAGAGAGTGAATGTGCGAGTGTGTGTGTGTGAGAGAGAGAGAGAGAGAGTCTGGGTGCGAGTGTGTCTGTGTGAGAGAGAGTGTGTGTGTGAGAATGAGAGTGTGTGCAAGTGCGTATGTGAGACACAGTGTGAGAGAGTGTGTGTTTTACACAGATACAGTGTGTGTGAGAGAGAGTGTGTGTGAGACACAGACTCTCTGTGAGACTGAGTGTATGAGACCAAGAGAGTGTGTGAGTGACTGTGTGACACATAGAGAGCGAATGTGATACAGTGTGAGACATAGAGTATGTGAGAGACAGTGTGTGAGAGTGAGAGAAAGACATTGACTGTGAGAGAGAGACAGTGTGTGTGTGACAGAAATACCTCCCCCCCCCCCCCCCTCTCTGGTGTCAGGCCCCCCTCCCTCCCTCTCTCTGGTGTCAGCCCCCCCCCCCCCCCCCCCCCCTCTCTCTCTCTCTGGTGTCTGAGCGTTACTTTGCAGGACGCTGAGCTCTGGCTGTGCTTCAAGGAACTGACCAATCCTATTTAACAGAATGCACCTCCAACATTCTGAAGCCGAGAAACTTCGTGTGGTTGGTCACTTCTGCTTGTGATGAACCTGGAAGTACATGATGTCAATTCAGGAGATGGATACAGGGAGCAGGAATGCCTCAGCCATGCAGTCAGCTTCAGAATGTTGGAGGTGCGTTTTATTATATAGGATAATTACAGAACATATTCAAAAGCACGAGTTAATGAGACAAAGCCAACATTGATTTAGTAAGGGGTGAACAAACATGTAGATAAAGGTGAGCCGGTCAATATTCTGTATCTGGATTTTCAAATGCCATTTGATAAGACTCCAGATGAAACTGGAAAGTCATGAGATAGGAGGTAGTGTTATATTGTGGATTAAAAATTGGTTAAAGGATAGAAAACAGAGAGTAGGGTTAAATGGTCAGTATTCTTAATGGAGAAGGGTAGATAGTGGGGTTCCTCAGGGGTCTGTGTTGAGACCGCTGCTTTTTTACATATTTATAAATTATCTAGATAAAGGAATAACTAGTGAGATAATTAAACTTGCTTATGACACAAAGTTATTCAAAGTTGTTAAAGCACAAGAGAATTGTGAAAAAATGTAAGATGACCTCACGAGACTGGGAGACTGGACATCCAAATGTTTAATGTGAGCAAGTGCAAAATGATGCATGTGAGAAAGAGGAACCCGAACTATAGCAACGTAATGCAAGGTTGCATATTATGAATCACTGACCATGAAAAGGATCTAAGAGTCATTGCTGACAATACTTTCAAACCCTCTGCTCAGTGTGCTGCAGTGGCAAGAAAGCAAACAGAATGTTAGAAGGAATGGAAAATAAAAACGAGGATGTTATAATGCCTTTGTACCACTCCATGGTGCGACTGCACCTTGAATACTGCATGCCGTTCTGGTCACTGCATCTCCAAAAAGATATAGTGGAATTTGAAAAGGTACAGAGAAGGGTGATGAAAATTCTAAAAGGGGATGGGACGACTTCCCTATGAGGAAAGGCTGAAATGGCTCGGGCTCTTCAGCTTGGAGAAAAGACGGCTGAGGAGAGATATGATAGAGGTCTATAAAATAATGAGTAGAGTGGAACGGGTAGATGTGAATCGCTTGTTTACTCTTTCCAAAAATACTAGGACTCTAGGGGGCACACAATGAAGCTACAAAGAAGTAAATTTAAAACAAATCGGAGAAAATATTTATTCACTCACTGTGTAATTAAACTCAAATTCTTTGCCAGAGAATGTGGTAAAAGAAGTTAGCTTAGTGGGGTTTAAAAAAAGGTTTGTATAGCTTCCTAAAAGTCCATAAGCCATTATTAAAATAGACTTGGGAAAATCCACTACTTATTTCTAGGATAAGCAGCATAAAATGTATTGTACTATTTTGGGTCTTGCCAGGTACGTGTAACCTGTATTGGCCACTGTTGGAAACAGGATACTGGGCTTGATGGACCTTTGGTCTGTCCCAATATGGCAACACTTATGTACTTATGACAATGCCTGGAGTAAGAGTCATTGGGATTGCAGCTGGGCAAGCTTAGCCTCCCCGTCTCTTATATCGGGCACCAGTGGGTCAGGGGAGGAAGTAGGATGCTAATCCTCTTTCGGGGGAGGGTCAGATAGGAGGGGAGCCCACTGCACTTCAGTCCCATATACAAAAGTTATGTGGGTGCCGGTCGATATTCAGTGCTGGTAACCACATAACTAAGAGGCCTATTTTGGACTGCTTTTTATGCGGTCCTATGTGCCTGGTTAGCTATGTGGACACTGGCACTGAATATTTCCAGCACTGGCATAACTGCTGGCTCCTCCCCAACTCTGTCCCCATAACGCTCTTCTCCTGTCCAGTTTCCAGATGGCCAGTTAGTGCCAGTATTCATTGGCACTGCCCAGTTTAGTGCTGCTGAATATTGGTGGCCAGCCAGCTCAAAGCTATTTTAGCAGGCAGGAGCCTTTCCTGCCCACTTAAATTGCTTCGAATGGTGGGTCCTAATTAGCAAAACTTAAATCCACACATGGCTGTCATGTAAAGGAAGCTGTTTGCTTTGTCTTCTTTGCAGCTATGCAGAACGGAAAGGAGGGATAGAAAATGTAGTCTTCTCGAGCTCCTGTGGCCCTTCTCAAGGGACCAATTCCTTTGAGAGCCATGCAATGGAGTTAAGAAATGATCCAATGCAGAGCCCGATGGAACTCACTGCTACAGGAGGGCAGGAGTGATTCATTGTGCTAGAGGTGACGTTGAGCCCGTATAGATAGAAACCCCCCCCTCCCCCCAGCAGCCAAGAGTGGCAAGTTCTCCAGCCCTTGATGTGAGGCACCTGCAGAGAGAACCGCAAGTTGATGTAGGGCTACAGCAGGTTTCTGTTCCAAATCCACTACGCAAGTATTGCTTGATATAGAGGGAAAGCAGCACCAAAACGGAGGTTTCATGAGCGAAGCACCGGCTGGAACTGAGGATGTTCATGAAATGGAGGCTCCCAGGGTAAAACCCATTGCTCAGATTCTTCCAGGTTATCTTTTAAATAAAACCAAAAACAACAGATCTGCAGTCAGAAAAAAATTAGTCCCTTAACGCACTCTATAGCAGTGGAAAAAGCCTCAAAGTCCTTCTAAATCTTGAATTGATTTAAAAAAGATATGACGGGTCAAATGACCTCTTTCATCATCACTGGCATAAAAAACCACTGCTTGTGCAAATATTCATTTATGATTAACCGTGATTATGCTATGGTAAACTCCAAATTCCACACTTATCTTTAAGGTGGATGCTTGCAGCTTAACTGCGCTGTACTCGTTACTCTCAACTGGTGCAGGGCCGACGGTGGCCAGCGTTTCGCAAGGCTGCTTCAGGGCCTCTACCGCACTATCTGTTGAAAGATATACATATCGAAACCTGATGTTATGAATCTAAACACTGAAAATCATAAAGAGCTACCACACTCACCGGGTTGAGAGGACAGCTTCGTTATACACTTCCTTACTCTTTGACTTCTCTATCAAAAATGGCTTCTCTATAAACAATTTGCTGACGTCAGACGCTATTGAAAGCATAGACGATCTTGAGGGGGTGTTACAAAAAATGACTCCACTCTATATGATGGTTTAGTCCTGCCGGATGCAGAGACCTTAACCTAAATATCCACTTTTGCTCATTTTGTAGAAGGAGCTTTTGATATTCACCTCCTCTCTTGGACTGATAAATGGTTTGAAGTACTACACATCTTAAATCTTCAAAGGAGTGTTGTTGAATTCTACAATGTGTTACTAATGGGAGACCAATTCGATTAGTTATAATGGAACTCTTATGTTCACTTAATCTCACTGCTAGCAACCTTTTAGTTTGCCCTATATAAATCTTATTGCACGGGCATCGTAAACTGTAGATTACTCCACTAGTTTTACAATTAGTGCTTTGTCTCAATATATATTTCTTATTATCTACGGGATTAATAAACTCCTGGGTTTCTTCCATAATGGAGCAATAATTACAGCCACCACATTTCTGGTGCCCTTTATGTCCATTAGTGAGTAAAATGGTTGTCGGCAACACTGATGGACAAAGTTGTTCCTTGAGATTCAAACTCCTACTGTACGCTAGCCTCAATTTAATATTTTCAAAAATCGGTAGTGTTTTAATCAAAGACCAATGTTTCTTCAAAGTCTTTGTTAATTCAAATGAATTCATATTATATTGAGTAACATATGTAATATATGTATCAGAGTCAGACTGCTCGTTTACATTTGGAGTCAGTAGTAATTCTCTAGTATTCCATCTTGCTCTGTTATAAGCTTTCCGAAGTATGTAATCAGGATAGCCTCTTGAAGCTAATCTACGTATCAATCTCTTAGATTGTATTTTAAACTCAATGTCAGTGGAACAGATCCGCCGATGCCTTAAAAATTGAGAGAACGGTAAATTATCTTTTAAAGATGTAGGATGACAACTAGTATAATTAAGGAAGGTATTCCTATCCGTGGGTTTATGAAATACAGTTGTACTGATGTCTCCATTGTTGTTAGTGATAAGTACATCTAGAAATGAAATCTGTGTCGCATTAATCTGTGCTGTAAATTTGATGCGTGGATGACTACTATTCAAAACTGATACAAATTGAACTAAAAGTTCTTCTTGGCCAGTCCATAGTAAAAAAATGTCATCTATAAATCTGACCCAAAGGGCTACATGCCGATAAAGCTCAGTGGTGTAGATAAATTTCTGCTCAAAGGCTCTCATATATAAGTTCGCTACAGAGGGTGCCATACTCGTACCCATGGCTACACCTGACACTTGCTGATATATTTGCTCTTCAAAAAGAAAAAAATTTCTTTTCATTGCTAACTCAGCAAGAGCTAAAATAAAAGAAGTAGGAAACCGACTTTGTTCTCTTTCATTTAAAAACATCTCAATCACTTCCATAGCCTCATCTTGTGGTATGACTGTGTATAAAGAAGACACATCTAACGTAGCCATCAACATACCATTAATTCTACCGTTGTATGAATCCAATAATTGCAAAAAATGTGTAGTATCTTTTAAATAAGATGCCCCACTTTTTACAAAAGGTTGCAAAAAACAATCGACAAACATCGATAAAGGTTCTAATATTGAGCCTCTACTCGATATGATCGGTCTGCCAGGTGGATCTACAAGTTTTTTGTGAATTTTGGGTAACGTATAGATAACCGGTATCTTGGGGTTCATTGTATTCAAAAAATGAAATTCTTTCTGTGTCAAAACTCCGGCTGCATAAGCTCTCTTAGTGATATTAAAAATATGTTCCTGGAGCTGTGGTGTAGGATCTACTGGCAAGGGTAAATAATCTGTGGGTACTGAGAGTTGAGTCAGAATCTCCGCTATATATTGAGATCGATTCATGACCACTATAGCTCCGCCTTTGTCTGCTCTTCTAATGACAATTTCTTTGTTATTTTTCAGAGACTCTATAGCGTCCCTTTCTTTTCTTGTTAAATTACTTCTAATTCTAATTCAATTCAAGATTTAGAAGGACTTTGAGGCTTTTTCCACTGCTATAGAGTGCGTTAAGGGACTAATTTTTTTCTGACTGCAGATCTGTTGTTTTTGGTTTTGTTTAACTAGTCGATCTGCTATCGAGCATATCTTTTAAATAAACCTACAGAAATGACGTTAGATTCCATTTGGATATCAGTATCAGATTTAGTATTAAATCATTATACCCCAAATTTTTGACATGGAAAATAAAGACAAAGTAACAAAAGGAGGAAGTAAAAAGATCCTATGTAAAGTATCTAAAAGGACTACTAGAGTAAGGATGGACTACGAGTTTCCCAAAAAAAGAAGGAAGAGACACTAGAGGTAAAAACACCAAAACATTTTAATAAGAATCCATAAATATAATAGCATCCATTGAGTTATATCCGCTATCCACACACGATATGTCTTTGATTGCATCCTGCTTGTTACCACAGAGGCCTATTTTGACTATCAAATCCAACACCAGAAAGTGCAGATTTTATGACCCCTGAGGCAGGCATTTGTACCGAAACACAGATCTGTGTCGAGTCCTTTCTGACCTCATGTGCTATCCTCTGATGGACATTCTCAACAAATAAAACTGACATATAGTTTGACTTCATTGAATCACTGAGCAGATAAAACTCAGTGGATGTTATTTTATTTATGGATTCTTACTAACACATTTTGCTGTTTTTATCTCTACAGTCTCTTTCTTCTTTTTTTTGAAACCCGTGGTTACTCCCTACTCTAATAGTACTTAAGGAAAATAAAGTGAAATCTATGGAGTTGGAAATTTCAACTATTAATACTTCTGTGGAAAGAATTCCAGCTATTCAGCTAACTGTGGAACGGATACGGGTAGTACAATCCACCTGTATTATACATCTATCAGCTATTCGGTTTAAACTGGATAGTGCTGAAAACTCAATTAGAAGTGTAGATTTGAAATTATTGAACTTTCCCTATACTTTAAATATTTCAGTTGTTTAAGAAGTATCTAGTATAACTTTTGTGTTTGTTTTCAGATTCAATTCCACATATATTGCATGCTTATCTGTCTACTCAGAAGCATGGACCTATTGTAAGGGAAACAAACCTTTTTGTAAGGAAAATAAATAAAAATAAGAGGAAAAGGAGGATGCTTTGATTCTCAAAAGTGATAGCTGAAAAGGTAAGGAACAAGAAGTTAGCCTTTATAAACTACAAGAGATCGCAGAAAGACGAAAACAGGCGACAATATCTGGAAAAGCTAAAAGAAGCTGGTAGGGTAGTCAGGAAATATAAGATGCAAATGGAAGAAAAAATAGCCTATGTAGTAAAATAGGAGCATAAGACATTTTTTTTAGATATGTTAGTGATAGGAGAAAGTGCAAAAGTGGCATTGTGAGACTCAAATATAAAAGGGAGGAATATGTAGAAGCTGATAAAGATAAGGCGGAATTGTTTAACAAATATTTCTGTTTTGTGTTCAGAGCTGAAGGGACGAGAGCAGGACTGCAGAAGGCAAACACAAATTGGAACAGAGGGGGGTAGTCCCTGAACGATTTTCAAATGACTGTTTGTGAGGAGCTGGCAAAACTAAAGGTAGACAAATCGATGGGATCTGGCATACATACAAGGGTACTTAAGGAATTTAGGAAAGAACTAGCAGCTCCACTTGCTGACTTTTTCAATGCTTCTCTAGTCAGTAGTGGTCCTAGAGGACTGGAGAACAGAAGATGTGGTCCCTCTCCACAAAAGGGAGACAAAGGAAGAGGTTGGGAACTACAGGCCGGTAAGCCTGACTTATGTGATAAGTAAATTAATAGAAACGCTTTTAAAACAAAGAATAGTAAAGCCTTTGGAATCAAATGGATTACAGGACCTGAGACAACATGGAGGGGCATTTTTGCTATGACGTCTAAGCCCAATTTTGGACAATTTGCTAAACATATCCAAGATTCATGTGGGGAATGTAGCCATTTTCAAAACAGAAAAATGCCCTTTTTTTTATTTAAATGGCTATTTGCTAGATGTTTTTGTGCTCTATGCGTTTAACGTTTTGGTCCATTTTTGAAAAAAAAAAAATCCAAGTGAAAGACAAAATCAAGCCACTGGGATGGATGTAGGAGGAGACAGCATTCTTAGTAGATTGGCCACACAGACACCCCAGGACAGTAGTGGGGCACCCTAGGGGGCACTGCAGAGGACTTCAAATAAATGCTCCCAGGTACACATCTCACCATTGCTCCCTTATCTTGTCTGCTGAGCCCCCCAAACACCACTACAATAGCTCTAATGGGTGAAGGGGACACCTATATGTGGGTACAGTGGGTTTCTGGTGCGTTTCGGAGGGTTCGCAGTTTCCACCACAAGTGTAACAAGTAGGGGGAGGTGCCTGGATCCATCTGTCTGCAGTGCACTGCACCAACCACTAGACTACTCTCTAGGGACCTGTATGCCACTCTAATGGACCTGAGTATAACATTTGAGGCTGGCAAGTAATGTTTTTAATCACATTTTCGGGGGGGGGGGGGGGTGGGGGGGGGTTAGTGACAACTGAAGAAGTAAGGGGAGGTCATCCCTGATTCCCTCCATGGTCATCTGGTTATTTAGGACACCTTTTTGTGCTTTAATTATTATAAAAACAGTTCTTGCTCAAAACGTCTTAGTTTTAGTCCTGGATGGTTTTGTTTTGTTCCATTATGGCTGAAAAACGTCCAAGTGTTAGGAACGCCCAGATCCCGCGCTTAACATGCCCCTGACATGCTCCCTTGTGATTTGAATGCACTTCTGATGGACTTCATAGAAAAACATCTAAAAAAATTGGTTTTGAAAATACCAATTTGGACATTTTTGTGAGAAAAAATGTCCAAAAGTAGATTTATGCCACATTTTGGACTTTTTTCTCTTTTGAAAATGAGCCCCATCATGTCACCAGAGGAAGGTCTTGTCAGACAAATCTGATTAATTTCTTTGACTGGTTGACCAGAAGGTTGGATCGAGGAAGAGAACTAGATATGATGTATTTAGATTTTAGCAAAGCCTTTGACACGGTTCCACATAGACAACTAATAAATAAACTGAGTGCCCTCGGTATGGGTGTAAGAGTGACTGACTGGGTTAGGAACTAGTTGAGTGGAAGACAGAGGGTAGTGGTAATAGAACTCATTCTGAGGAAAAGGATGTGACCAGTGATGTGCCGCAAGCTTCAATTCTTGGGCAGATTCTTTTTAACATATTTGTAAGTGATACTGCTGAAGGGCTGTCTGCTAAGGGTTGCCTCCTTGCAGATGATGCCAAAAACTGCAATAGGGTAGACACCCCTGATGGTGTGGATGACATGAGAAAGGACTTAGCAAACCTAGAGGAATGGTCTGGAATTTGGCAGCTTAGTTTTAATGCTAAAAAACGCAGGGTCATGAATTTGGGTTGCAAAAACGCAAGGGAACAGTACAGTTTAGGGGGTGAAGAATTTTTGTGCACAAAAGAGGAGCAGGACTTGGGTGTATGTGATGATTTTAAGGTAGCCAAGCAGGTAGAAAAGGCAACAGTGAAAGGAGGTAATGATGCCACTGTATAAGACTCAGGCGAGACCTCATTTAGGGGCCCTTTTACTAAGCCACATAGGCGCCTATGCATGCCAAATTGGAGTTATCGCCCAGCCCTTGCGGTAATTTCAATTTTGGTGCACGTCTGCTACTCGCGTCTGAAAAATATTTTTTATTTTCTGGTGCGTGACAGCTACACGCATCAAGTGGCATTTGACATGCATAGACCATTACCGCCCAGTTACCACGTGAGACCTTACCGCTAGGTCAATGGCTTGAAGTAAGGTCTCAGACCCAAAATAGACGTGCAGCAATTTTCATTTTGCCACACATCCATTTTTGCCAAAACAAAAAGGCATTTTTTTTGTAGATGCGCTAAAAAAAATTCTGCACGCTCCCAAGACACACATCTACTCTACCACAGGCCATTTTTCAACGCACCTTAGTAAAAGGACCCCTTAGAATACTGTGTACAGTTCTGGAGACTGCACCTTCAAAAAGATATAAGCAGGTGGAGTTGGTCCAGAGGGCAGCTACTAAAATGATCAGCGGTCTCTTTTTAACAGGAATTCTTATTTTATTCGAGGGGTTTTTATATTTTGTCATTATAGGAGTGATATCGTTAAAAGTGTGCACTGTTGTACAGAGTACAATGGAGGCAGGGGCACCAAAACTGCTCCCCATCTACTGTCTCCTCTTCTTGGCCACAGCACAGTGTGAAGGGTGGGCGCAGGATCGCGCAGGGCACAATTCCAGGTTGATACATGCCGTCCTAGAGATTGGGTACTAAGGATTCCCGGGCCCCAGTTTTGGGGCTCTTTCAGAATTTTGCACCCTGGGCACATGCTTATGCTACCAATGCCAAAATCTAGTCCTGCAATTATATTTGACCCTGACAGTTAATGTAGCTCTTTCTGGCCAGATCTACTCTATTTATATCCAAAAGAAAGGCAATGAAAAAGACATATGATAGATCTCATCACCCTACCGCTTCGGAATACGTTCCGACTCTCCCGTTCATATCTTACCCTTCACTATCCAAACTGCAATGGACTCAAGTACAAGTCCACGTATGCTACCTCCTTCTCTTTCATTAGCACTCAGTTTTGGAATTCTTTACCGAAGACCATCAAAACCATCACAGATCATCTAACTTTCCGGAAAGCACTGAAGAGCATGTCATTCAGAAGTGCCTACCCTGCGGACACTTCCAGTGTCTCCACTACTGGAAGCACACCGATCTAGAGACATTTGGACATATCCCCCTTCCCTCTTCCCTCAAAGCTTCCATCCATTCCTATTCTTCCCCATTATCTCTTGTTGGTTTGCTGTATTAGCTTCATTTTACTGCATTGGTGCCTGCCTCTGTGGTGCATTGAAAGCCACATTGAGCCTGACACTGTTGGGAAACTGTGGGGTACAAATGAGATAATAAATAAATAAATAAATAAAATAGCTTAGCGGCCCTTTTACTAAGCTGCACTAAGATATGGAAGGGTGAGTGGGAATGGGACTTGATATACCATCTTTCTGTGTTTTTTTGCAACTACATTCAAAGCAGTTTACATAGTATATACAGGTACTTATTTGTACCTGGGGCAATAGAGGGTTAAGTGACTTGCCCAGTGTCACAAGGAACTGCAGTGGGAATTGAACCCAGTTCCTAGTATCAAAGTCCACTGCACTAACCACTGGGCCACTCCTCCACTCTGGTTGGGCTTAGCGCATTCCAATGTGGGCCTTTCCAGTGCACTAAGCTCATTTCTAGTGCTGCCATCACAGAGGGTTTTATCCTATTTGTTTCATTTATGGCCGCGCACTGTTAGCATTAGTGCACAGTGAGTGACACAGGAGCACTTACCTCCACCTATTTAGGAGACGCACTAACCAGTTAGCGCAGTGGTAATGTCAGCGCGTGAGCTGATTAGCACATCCACACCCCCTCCAAAAATTTTTTAAAAATAATTACCATCCTAATGCAACTTAGTAAAAGGGCCCCTTTGTTAAGAAAAGGTTTATTTTTATGACTTTTAGAAGAGAGATTTTCTTCAAGTTTCTGAACACAACAAAAGGAACACAATGCATATGATTACTTTTGACATCCGATTAATGACTTTTATTCAAATAGACATATCCTTCAGTTCAAAAAAGGTAGAACCTAGGGAAAAACGAGAAGGAACAGTTTCTAAACTGTCATCAAGTCACCATTTAATATAGACATATCAGGCCAGATATAAGGATAGCCAAGACCTGTCGCTTCTTCCTCTATAACATCAGCAAAATTCGCCCCTTCCTGTCTGAGCACACCACCCGAACTCTCATCCACTCTCTCATTACCTCTCGCCTTGACTACTGCAACCTACTCCTCACTGGCCTCCCACTTTGCCATCTATCCCCCCTTCAGTCCGTTCAAAACTCTGCTGCACGTCTTATCTTCTGCCTGAACCGGTACACTCATATCACCCCTCTCCTCAAGTCACTTCACTGGCTTCCGATCAGGTACCGCATACAGTTTAAGCTTCTTTTAACCTACAAATGCACTCAATCTACAGCCCCTCCCTACCCTCATATTCTTACCCGTAACCTCCTTTCTCAAGACAAATCCCTCCTGTCAGTACCCTTCTCCACCACTGCCAACTCCAGGCGCCGCCTTTCTGCCTCGCCTCACCCCATGCCTGGAATAAACTCCCTGAGCCCATACGCCAGGCCCCCTCCCTGCCCATCTTCAAAGCCTTGCTCAAAGCCCACCTCTTCAATGTCGCCTTCGGCACCTAACCATCATACCTCTATTCAGGAAATCTGGACTGCCCCTACTCAACATTTCACCCATTAGATTGTAAGCTCCTTGGAGCACGGACTGCCCTTTTTGTTAATCTGTACAGCGCTGCGTAACCCTAGTAGTGCTCTAGAAATGTTAAGTAGTAGTAGTAGTAGTAGTAGTAGGATAAACCAGAGGTCCTACAGCACTTTCTATAATTTTCTTTATCACTAGTACAGTTTCCTTTCCAAAACAAAACTTTGTCACGTGGGAAACCAACTTACTGGGGCCGATACTCAAATCACAGGAGTTAGTCGGGCTGTCTCTTGAGGCCAGCGCTGAGGCCGGAAATTCAGTGCCGGGCTGTTTCAGTGACCAGTATTAAACATCTGGTTTATTTTGTCCAGTTTCAACTTAAAATGGCCAGGTCAATATTCAGTGCTGACTGGTTAAGTTGAAACCAGCGAAAGATAGGCCTATTTTAGCGGCCCAATTTGGCCATCAAACTTAGCCGGCGATGCGCCAAATATTAGCGAATAGCCAGCTATATTGCGCTATAAAACTGGTTATCTGCTAAGTACTAACCACAACTATTCAGTGGGAGCTAATCAGCTATCTCCTGCTGAACACTCGCGGATAGCCGGTTAAGCACTATTTAACTGGCTGGGACCCCGTTCCTGGACAATTAAATAGTGCTGAATATCGGATGGACTGCGTTTTTGCAGTCACTTTTACATGGATTTCCCCACAAATATCATTAAAAGGAGGATCTATGCCAAGTGATATATTTACAGGAGTATTCTTGTCACATTTTTGCGGAAGCACAATGTACATTCAAATGAGCTTTTTAAACCTAGCACAGTGAGCTCAGCAGTACTGCTTCTGTAACTTTTAAGTGATATAGTGCAATTTGACAGCTCTGTAAGCAAAACAAGGGATTGTTCATCTGTCATGCATCTTTACACAATGATAACTGAAAAGACGGCAGACTAGCACTTATATATGTTATATATCACGTTAATAAAAACATTTTTTAGACTTTATTTTTTATTTGTCAGTGATGTATCCAACAAGTTAACACATCAACAATATTTTTACAAGATTCCAGCAATTCAACAGTGCTACAAGCTTTTTTTTTAGAACAATTCAATCCCTTATGTAAAGCACCAAATCAACAGTTACATGCCGCACATAGAAAAAAAAAATTAAGACTCCAGACATTGCCTCAATCATATGGCCACAAGCCTTATGATCAAAACCTGCCACAAGGGCTCTACTCCGCTGTAATTCTGTCTTCAAAGGAGGGAAGGAACAACCACAAAGGTGGAGGAACACTCAATCCCTACGAGAGTCAATCAAGGGAGACGTATGTACAATTATGGGTCTTTATTGAAAAACACCAAGTGTATTAAGCTTTGCTACTTACTTCCTAATCAATGCAATCCATTTCATATATTTTCCAAACTCTCTCATACCACCCATTCGTCATTGGGTGAGGGATATCTTTTTTTCAATTTGCTGCAACTGAAAGCCTTGCAGCCAGCAGCAAGTAACTGCCAACTTCATTTTATGAAGCTCCACCCCTCACATTATGCCTCCTAATTCTATAAACATCACCAAAAATTGTACATGCAAATTTGGGAGCACAATTTAATTTAATAACAAGCTAATTAGCACAATAATTGGCTTTTTAACAATTATTGGCACTAATTAGATTTAATTGAACTTTATATGCGTAAATTTAGACGTGGGATCCACGCCTAAAATTTACTGGCGATCTGAAAAGGGGTGTGTGGAAATGGGTGGGTCATGGGCGTAACGGGGCACTCCTAAAAGTTGTGTGTCATGTTATTGAATAATGGGGATATGAGCCTAATTTAGGCACATTTGCACCATTTTTTAGTTGGTGCAAATGGCAGGACCTAAAGTGCAATTCCCAGGCATAAGTGCTAGTCTATAAACTGCTCCTAACTTTAAGCACGGCTTGTCAAAAACACATGCTGACACTGGTACAGGCCCCCTTTTACCGCAGCTTAGTAAAAGGGGCCCTGAAAGCCCTGAAGGTCTAAATAATTTTCTAGTTTAAATGAGACAAAAAATAACAGGCAAACCAATCTCCAAGACTGTCAGACTGGGAGTTGAAAATGAACACTTTTGCCTCGGAAGTGTCGGAATACCAATACCATAGTCCTTTGAGGCTATTCTTTTTCACAGATGTTTGGAAAAAAATCTGGAATAAATGTTTTGATGAATGCCATTATATCTTAAGTCAGTAAGAACAGCTTGCTTTTTTTTCTGGGGTGCACTGTAATCTGTCAGAGTGTGTCTCTTTTAAAAGGTGATGAGACATCATAGGCTAAAGATGAATGCAACTCTTGGAAGTCATTGGCCCTGCCCCTATCCACCAAGAGCTGAAATGGGAAGAATGCAGAAGCAAAGGGATCACAGGTTATTGTCTTGAGTACAAAGCAGCCTAGAGTGGGGGAGGAGAGGTGTTTTAGTGTTTGTCTCCCTGTTGTGATACTGCAAGCCAGCAAAGGACATCAAACCTGCTGAAGCTTGCAGATTGCTTGTCAAGCTCTGTACTAAATATGGTGCTCTCACATCACAGTGCAGCGGTCCTGACAGCTTTGTAAGAGTTTGTATTATCCGTCCCACTCTTTACATGATCACACATAAGTAACAGCACTTAAATGCCTGGCAGCATACCAATTTTATTATTTCATATTTAACAGGCGTGTTAGCTGAAAGGATACACAGCCAGTGATTGATACAAATAAAGTGGCGCCGTTAATCGTCACCTAGGACTTTATTCCAGTAAGACACTATGGGGATAATTCTATAAAGGAGTGTCAGTGTTTAAGTACCTAGAGGGCAACTAACTGAAGCCTATTCCACACACTTGTGCAGGCCGTAAAGCTGGTGCAAATGCTCATGCCTAGATTCCAAAGATGTGCATGTATTATATGTATAGAAACCTTGTGTCTGCGCTTCCTGTTTGCTGCAGATCACAAAAGCCTCTTCTTTGTATCTGCAAACTTATTTTATATCTTACACACAGATGGCCACATTCCATATATATGGTGCCTAGAAAATCCACATGGAAAACATTTCCACCTAAGCGTATTCTATAAGGAGCGCCTATATTTAGGCACAGTATATAGAATATGCTATCCTAGTGCCTAAAACTACGCATCTCCATTTACACCAATGAAAACGTGGCGTAAATCCTGGCATGTAGATTTAGGCGCATTGGGCCATATTCTATAACACCACATGTAAATTTTGGAACACCCATAAAATTCCCATTTCCCCACTCATAACCATGCCCTTTTTGCCTGCGTGCATTAGGATTTAAGTACAGTGCGTTACAGAATATGCTTAGCAAGTTATGTTCGTAAATTCTAACTATTGCCAATTAGTGCTCATTATTGCTTGTTAAGTTCTGTTAACAATGATGATTGGCACGTTAAGCCAATTAAGATACTTGCGTTGTTACAGAATATGCTTGGGATTTTGGCACAGAAAGCTAAGCATGCTATACAGAATCCGGGGAAGAATGCGTTTTCCCACCCGGATTATGCCTCCTAAATGTTGGCACTTTCTTTACAGAATTTACTCCAAAATTGATTTTGCTCAGCTTTTCTAGGTAGGAAAAGTCTGGATGTGTGAGTTTCCTAAGTATTTTATAAAAGACTTGCTGAATGGGGACCCGAAAAGCACACAAGCAAGCGGGCCTGCAAGATCCAGAACAGCAGAAAAGAAGAGCAGACCCACGTGATAAAGCCAAACAAAATTTATTCAACGTGAATAAAACAGAATACAACTTTCCTCTAGCCACCTAACTTAAGGTGTAGGTGGTCCTTGTTATATGTTAGTATCTGATGACCTTTTATGTATTTATTTTACAGTTTTCATTAAGCCCCTGACACAGCCCTTGAGAGAGCGAAACATGGCCATGTTGGGCGGTTAGAAGAAAGTTGTATGCTGTTTTATTGATTGCCGTTGAATAAATTTTGTTTGACTTTATCACGTGGGTCTGCTGTTCTTTTCTGCTCATTGAATGGGAAGCCTTTTGTAAAATACACCTAAGTGTGCAGGAAATATGGGTGCAGTTGCACATGCAGCAGGAAAAGTCATGTTAGAGGAGGATGTATTCACAAAAAGAGCAGCATCACTCCGGCTTTTCAACGTGTAAATAATGATTTGTAACCAATATATGTAAATGGCCGGATTTTATAAAACTGGACATCCAAAAGAAGCCAAGCTATAAAACTCAATTTTAAAGATGATAAAGGTAATTTTATACACCACAGGTGTAAACAGAACTGCTCCCTCAATCACGCCTGAAAACTCGAAACCCCTAATGTCTCGAAGCAAGTGTATATTCTGACATGTAGTCTAGACTTTGTAATGTATGCATTTATTGCCATTGCAAAATTGGAAATAGCAAATATACTTTTGAGGCCTAACCAACTCAAATCCACCATGGGGGCAATTCTATTAGTGGGGGCCATCTAGGCACCAAACTTAAGTGGGTAGTGCTATTGCAATTAACTTTTTAGGCCTTTAACTGTAGGGTACCACACTGGATCTTCATGATATGAGGTTGATTTTTTCTTTTAATTATCATTTTAATCATTATTAATCTTTTTTAGATGATGATTATTAGGGGTGGGCAGCGATTAAAAATTGTAATCAAATTTAAGTATTAAAATTTTTAATCACATGATTAATCACACCTCTGGGTTGGATGGCTTAGCACTAGTAAAATTTCTATTACACAGATTGTACAGAAATGTTTTAAACCTGCTTAATATAATGAAAAGTTGCATGCACACCCTTCCTTCCCACAGCACATTGCTTCCCCCCTCCCCCCTCATACAGGTACCTACCTTTCTCCTCTCCTGCTGCATCCTTCGCCTGTACAGACACCCATGTGTCTGCCCTTCTGCTACTAAACCTGCCGCTCCTGACACACAGATACCCATTTCTCTCCTCTCCTGCTACTACTGCTACTGACTGCCCCCCCCCCCCAGCACACAGGTCTGGCATCTCTTCCCTCCCCCCCCCCCCCCCCCCCCCCATTTATCTTAACATTTATCTGGCTCTTTATAGGGTCTCTGGCAGCGATTTCCACATGCTACTTCTGACACCGATGCCTTCCCTCTGCTGCGTTATGCCAAGGTGAAATGGGAAAGGCAAGGGAGAGAAAGCAATGCTGGACAACGGAGGGGAGTTAAACATTTTGAACAGGATTAAAAAATGTAATCCTAGTTCAAATTTTTTAAAAAATTAGTTGAATTTAATAGCACACTAACCCCCGGATTCTATATAGTGCACCTAGATTTCTGTGCCAAAATCAAAGCATATTCTATAACAACGCATGCAACTTAATTGGCTTAACAAGCTAATTAGCATTGATAACAGCAATTAACAAGCAATAATACGCACTAATTGACAATAATTAGAATTTACACATACAACTGGCTAAGTGTATTCTGTAACGCACAGCACCTAACTTCTAACACAAACAGGCAAAAGGGAGCATGGTTATGTCCGGGAAAATGGGTGTTTTTGTGGGCGTTTTAAAATTTATGCACACAGTTATAGAATATGGCCCTCTGCGCCTACATCTACATGCTGGGATTTACGCCATGTTTTCATTGATGTAAAAGGAAGCGCGCAGATTTAGGCACAACGACTTCTGCAGTGGCCTAGCTACGTGGGGCCACGGGGGCCTGGGCCCCTGTAGATTTGGCCCTGGACCCCCCCCTGCCGACGACCCTCTTGACTCCCCCTCCTGCCGCCAACCCGCCATTACCTACCTTTACTGGCGGGGGACCCCAACCCCCGCCAGCCGAGGTCCTCTTCTTCCGGCGCAAGGCTTCGTCCTGCAGGACGTCAGACTCAGAAACAGAACGAAGCCTTGCGCCGGAAGAAGAGGACCTCGGCTGGTGGGGGTTGGGGTCCCCTGCCAGCAAAGGTAGGTGGCGGTGGGAGGGGGGGTCAAGAGGGTCGTCGGCAGGGGGGGGGTCAAAGTTGGTGGTGGTGGCGGCAGTCGGCAATGGTGGGGAGGGGGGTTGGTGGCACCAGGGGGGGCTAAAATGTGCCCCCTCACCTCAGGCTCTGGACCCCCCTCCCGCCGAAGTCTGACTATGCCCCTGGACATCTGCCTAAACATATTCTATACACCACACCTAAATCTAGGCACAGCTTACAGAATACGCTTAGGTGGAAATGTTTTCCATGCAGATTTTTTTAGGACCCATATATATAGAATCCCCCCCCCCAAACGCCCACCCCTAATTATTATATTTCAAGTTTGCAACTTTTCTGATTATCTACTTGTATAATGTATGTCGCTACAATGGTATTTACTGGTTGGCTGTATATCAAATATGAAATAAACTTGAAAACTATTCCACAATGGCACTTAACGCACATACCCCTCTGTTTACAAAGCCGCGCTAGTGACTGCCAGTGCGCCAATGCCAACACAGCCCATTCGCTAACGTGGCTTAGTAAACATGGGGCATAACTTCCTTTATGGAATATTAGCATAAGTTGGCATCAACCCACCTATATTTATGCATCAGCATTTATGTCAGGTCTATGGCTAGCGTATATGTAAGTGCTTAAATGCATCATTCACATGTGTAGTATTCTTAAATGTTAGCCCCTCCCTATGAAGGCCCCCTAACAATTACAGGCTAAGCTATTTTAGTGGGCAATTATATCATGGTACTTATACACACTTCTGCCATTTATGTGCAAAACAGCCCACTTATCTGCAAGAATGCCAGCATTCTATCAATATAAGCATGCAAATGATGCTTAACTTTAGACAATCTGTTATAACATGAGAGGGTATTATAGCCCCTTGGAAACTGTGAGGCCCTTTTACTAAGCCGAGGTAAAAAGTAGCCTGCAGCAGTGTAGGCACAGGTATTAGGCACGCGCCAGGCCAGTTTTTACAGTGTCTGCAAAAAAGGTTTTTTTTTAAATGTGACGGTAAAAGGTCATGCAGTAAAACTGAAACCAGCGTGCATCTAAAAGCAGCCTGAGCCCTTAATGCCACCCACTGATCTAGCAGTAAGGGCTCACTTGCTACACACGCGGTGAGCGGTTGGTGCATGGCAACTGCTGCACGTGGGAGGAAATAAATAATTCATCTAGGCATTATGGGTGCACGCCAAATCTGAAATTACCGCCAGGGGGGCACACTGGCCTGGTGGTAGTCTCATTTGGGCACGCTGCACATGCGTAGAGCCTACCGCAGCTAAGTCAAAGGGCCCCTGTGTGTGCCACAGACTTACACATGTAAGGCATTGAAGAGGCCATGCAAGCCTTCTAAAATGGCCTCCTGACAGGCAGGTATTGAATCTCATACAACTTCATGGAATAAAAAATAAGTACTTAAAAGCTTCTGGTAAACAAAGAAGTGCCTCCAGATCTTGTAAATAAAATAGTAAGGCATGGGAACAGACGAAATGCCAGGTAATTAATCAATTTCAGAAGTTCTGATATTATTATTAACTGCTTGAATTCCCCTCACCAGAGTTCCTGGATTGATTTATTGCCTGGTAATTCATCAATTCCCCCCATTCATTATCTGTACATACCTTGCATAAAACATATGCATGGATGTACTCAGACCCCTTCATTAAAGCATTCTCCAAGTGGAGCCATTGGGCAATAATTTATCATTATCGGAGGACTGATGCTAGGTAGCAATGTTAGTAGGGCCTTTAAGAAATATGGAAGATGAATTACAATTCCTAGCTCCACTGTGGCTCTCTCCTTCATCCCACCAAGGTCGCAGCTTCTGCACTTCCACTCTGCCAACCCCACTCTACACACGATCACTAAAAATAGTATCCATTAAGGAGAAACGTCAGTGCACCCATAGGTGCATGCATCTCGTGTGCTGTAAAAACAAAAGCCCATAAAAGTTCAGAGTTGCAATGAGCACACATTTTGGGTTCATTTTTGCTTTGTTTTGCCATTTTCCCCTATTTTTTTTCACATATTTTCTCAGTTCCAAGTTTATTAGGGGCTTATACCCTACCCATCAAATGATGTCTGAGCGGCTTACAATAACAAGAAGTAGGAAAGAGATAGAAGTGTGATGTTAACAGGTAGTGAGGGAAGAAGGGGATGAAATACCCAGTATACCTGAATGTCACTCACCTTGAGTTACTACTGAGAAAGGTGTGAGCAAAATCCAAATACACAATAAATACAATCTCCAGTTTATGGTGAGCACACAACTCCATAGGAAAGGGAAGGGCTGATTCGATCCTGGGTTTAAAGCACTGCATGCACAGATACTGAAATATATTTATCTATTTTAAAAATTTGTATAACACTTACAGCTAAGTGATTTACATTTTTTTTAAAAAGCCATTCATAATAAACAAAACAAACATATACACAATATAGCTTTACTTTTCTCTGGGACACCACAACTGCACAACCAAGCATGAACTATTGTCAAACCAGGGCTTTCCCACTCTGTCCCTTTAGACTGGGAGTTTTATTGAGACCCTAGAAAAAGTTGTATTAAATGAAACTGATTTTGCACAAGAACACACTGATACATGCACGCGCAGAAGGGTGGCCAGAAGGGAAAGACTACAGTGGGAAAGACACACAAAAATACTGTGGTAAATCATTTCAGGATGTAGAAAGGTTCCATGAGCCAAAATCTGAACCATCAAAGGTAAAGTGAAAAGGTAAAAACTTAACCATGGTATAAATGTCAAAGAGAGAAGGAAAGAAATGCAAATACACAGGCATGCAAGATGATTCATACATTCTAAAGAGGAATTGCAAAATTCAAAGTCCTCCAAAAAAAAAAAAAACCCTTCCAGGAGTCATTCAGGATATTGGCGTTCACTCACTAAGGGGCCGATGTAGAAAGGTGCCATGAGTGACGAGGCGAAGCACAGTTACCACAGGGTGTACATGCCCGATACTGGCTGCACTATGCAAAAAGGGGTTGAGCACAGGAGTTTACTCGAGTGGCACACACTGCATTAAAATGTATGGTAATGAGGCCGTTGAGTATTCATAGAAAAGAAACACTAGGCCTGATATTCAGGTGGCAGAAATCAGTGTTTTGCTGTCCACCCCTGGCGTTAAACCTGGAAATTCAATGCCAGGCCATGTCCAGGTACCAGCAATGAATATTCAGTTTAGTGGAGCCGGCTAACACCTAGCTGGTTATGTCTGATATTCAGCTCTTAACTGGTTATGGGATAGGACTAGCTTTTATGCGGTTCTATTTATGCAGTTAACCTGGCCGGTTACATGCTGAATACCGGCACTTAACCAGCCAAGTGCTGACTCTGCTCCCAGAATGCTCCTAAAAAAAGCACTAACCGGTTATTTTCAGCTGCACTAACTAGTTAACTGCCGCTGAAAATAACCAATTTGCACTAAACACGCAATTTAATCAGCTAAGAGTTGTTTCTGGATGGTTAAATCTCTGTGAATATCGACCCTGTGGTTTTTAACATTTGCACAACACGAGAAACTTTTACATAGGTATGGGGCAGCATAGGAGGGTTGGTCAAGATTTAGTGCCGTTTTGGGGAGGTTAAATAAGTTTTGTCTCCTTTGTTCAGTGGCTAGAACAAGTACCTGCAACTTTAAAAGACTGACTGGAGGTAACAGATCATAAGTGCTAGCACAAATCTACACCTGTTATTCTGTGCATAAGTATCAGCCCTGCAAGAAATTTTGTGCAAGAAATTTTTGTGAGGCTAATATTTATGTGCTGATGCTGAACAACAGGCGCAGATGTGTGCCGGCACTTTCATTTTGTATGGACATTCGCACCATGAACCACCCTCACCGCAGAATCTTTGTGTGCATGTGTCTGGCAAGGCTGCCCCTTGTTAGAGTGCATTTTGCACACATTGAATTAACATCTCATTAGCTTACTGCATCATAGGTCGTGACACAACAGTACTACAAGTGTGTGAACACAATGAGCCTTAAAATCAAGACTACAACAGCCTCCCCTAAATTAATGACACCAGTTGGTAATTCTAAAGAATAATTAATCTGTGGATACAATAGATAAGGGTGTTCCACACACTGAACATCCTCAAGGTCTAAATAATTTGTTAATTTAAATTACAAGACAAAACATAAAATAACAGGCTTTAATTCTGCAGTAGAAGCTGCGTGCTCAGACATCTGAGTGTGGCTCTATCATGTGGCTTTCTGCATCAACTCCTGAGATTAAACCGATATCTATGACATGACCCTCCCTCCCAATTTGTTAAACTTACAGTTCTATCCCATATAAGTTTGTATTAATGAAATCTATAACTATTGCTATGTCTTTAGTGCTACCAGACATATATAATGCTGTACATGGTCCCTTTCACCTGGAGTTGACAATTTAGTGAAGACTCATACAGGACAAACAGTAGACCGTTACCAATGTATTTACAATAGAAAAGTGCTTAAAATCAATGGGACCAGCAGTATAGCAAAGTTAGAGGTCCTTTTACAAAGGCGCGCTGAAAAATGGCTTGCGGTAGTGTAGGCGCGGGTTTTGGGCATGTGCCGTTCTATTTTTTAGCGCGCCTGTAAAAAAAGGCCCCTTTTTATTTTTTTGCCAAAAATGAACATGTGGCAAAATGAAAATTGCCGTGCGTCCATTTTGGGTCTGAGACCTTACCGCCAGCCATTGACCTAGTGGTAAAGACTCACGCGTAAGCGGGCGGTAATGACCTACGCGCCAAATGCCACTTGGAGCGTGTTCGTTACGCGTGCCCAAAAATAAAATATATTTTTCAGACGCGCGTATCGGATGTGCACCAAAAATGAAATTACCGCAAGAGCAACGCGATAGACGGTAACTCCATTTTGGTGCGCGATGGGCGCAAGTAGACACTTATGCGGCTTAGTAAAAGGGGCCCCTTACTTACCTAGAGCAGGCGTTCTCAGAGGACAGCAGGCATACATTCTCGCATGTGGTTGACATCATCCATGGAACCTGGTGTGGATAGTGCCATACTGTCACTTTAAAACTTTGAGGTAGTGCACATGCGTGGGTACCTTCCTGCCCAACGCTTGAGCATGGGACCAGCAGTACAATATTAAAGCTAAGAAAACAACTCCAAGGGGAGGTGGGAGGGGGTGTGAGAATATATGTTTGCTGTCCTCTGAGAACACCTGCTACAGGTAAGTAACTTTGCTTTCTCCAAGGATAAGAAAGCATGATATTCTCACATGTGAGCCTCACTAGCTGACAGGCTCACAAATATAATAATGAATCTGGCAACTAAGGAGAAAGTGAATCTGGCAGGAAAAAAGGGCCAGCAGGTGAAGTTGACTTTTAAGTAGTAAAAAGATTTTGTAGAACTGCTTGTCCAAACCAGCTATCTCACCTAGAATGCTGTTCCAGACAGTAGAGAGCAGTGAAGATGTGGACAGAAGACCAAGTTCCCACCTTGAAAATTTCTTCAATGAAGGCAGAGTGGAAATGGGCTACTGAAGACACCATGGCTCTTACACTGTGAGTGGTGACACTGCCATGAAGGGTCAGCCCAGTCTAAGCATATGTGTAGGAGATCCAGAGGGGCATTTTTGATATGTCTAAGTTGGGCTTTGGCTGTTTTGCGCTAAATGTCCCAAATCCGAATAGGAAATATAGCCATTTTCAAAACAGCAAAATGTCTATCTTTTTTTTTTTTAATGGCCACATGCTAGATGGTTTTGTGCTCTGTTCGTTTATCTTTTTGGTCCATTTTTGAAAAAAACAAGAAGTGCAAAATGCACAAAATCAAGCCACTGGGATGTAGGAGGAGCCAGCAATCGTAGCAGACTGGCCACATAGACATCCCAGGAGAGCAATAGGGTACACTAGGGAACACTGCTGTGGACATCCTATAAAAGCTCCCAGGTACACATCTCACCTTTACCCCCTCATCATCTGCTGAGCCCCCCAAAACCCACCACCCCCAACTGTACACCATTATACTAGCCCTTATAGGTGAGTTTTGGTGAGTTATGGAGGGCTCACACTCTCCACTACAAGTGTAACAGTTAGTGCGATATAGGCCTGCTTCCCCCTCTCTATAGTGCACTGCACTTACCACTATACTACTCCAGGGTCCTGCTTGCTGCTCTATTAGAACTGGATATAGCATCTGCAGATGTCATACAGGGTGGTAAGTAATATTTTTATTCACATCTTTGGGAGTAGGAGGGAGTCAGTGACTACTACATGAAAGGTTTAAGGAATGTAAACCCATGTTGTCAAAAACCAGGCCATCAGGGCCAGAGAGTGAGGGTCTAGCTGCAGGAGGGACCCCTTGTTCTGTGTTATTAGGGTTGGAAAAGGATCTATCCTCAATGGTTCCTTGGACAATAACTCTAGGAGAAGAGAGAACCAAATCTGACGTGGCCAGTAGGGAGCAATTTGGTCTTGATGTAGTTTGAGAAGAGTTTTCCTGATGCGAGGCAGTGGGGGAAAGGTGTATAGAACATCCATTCCCCAATGGAGCAGGAAGGCAGCTGGGGATACACTGTTGGGAGCAGTGATTCTGGAAGATAAGTGGGAAAGCTTATTGGTCTGGGGAGAAGTGAAGAGGTCTATCTCTGGGGTCCCTCACTGCTGGAATATTCAACAAGTTACAAGCATGCAGAGGGAATTCGTGAGGCTGAAGGACTCTGCTCAATTTGTCTGCCACAGCATTCTGTTTGCTGGCAACATAAACAGCTCTTATAGAAATATTTTGAGACTCTGCCTAAGTCCAAATCTTGTTGACAGATTGCTTGTTGACAGAGGTGGTAATGGTAAGCACCTGTTCCTCCTTGTTTGTTCAGGTAATACATTGCAATCTGGTTGTCTGATTGTGGATGTGGTCCTAGAAAGTTTTGAGGGCATTTCAAACTGCGCGCAATCCCAGGAGATTCTCTGGGGGATCTGTTGTCCAACACGACTTTGTGTTTCGCCATTATAGCTTTTTCAAGGATACCTCTCCATCTCAGTATCATGCCATTCTCTCACCAATGCAATGGCGAAACACGAAGTCGTGTCGGATAACAGATCCCCCAGAGAACAGACTTGCTTAAGTGCTTCTGTAGCATAAAATTCGATATAAGTACAAATATAAAGTCTATTCAATATATATAGAAGGGGTTACATCCAATGGAGAGATACCAACAGATTTAATATAAAAACAAAAAGAATAAAATCAAAACAAAAAATATATTACGGAGACCAGAGATGGCTTAAACTCTCAAGTGCCCCATGACTCCTATGCATGAGGTCTTCAAAAATCACTGGAACACAAATATCATAAACCCATATGAACTGTGAACATTACTACTGTTTGGTCTTGTGCTAGCTTTTAGGGCCTTAAGCATTTTAATTAGGTCAGCCACTTCCTTGACCTTGTCACCGAATAAGTTGTCTTCACAATAAGGGACATCTGCTAGACACTCTTTAACAGCAGATTCGGGGTAGGAAACTCTGAGCCAGGAAAAAGGTCGTATTGCTACTCCCAAGGCAGAAATGTGAGAAGAGATGTTAAAGGCATCAAAGGCCTGTCTTGCTAGATATTTAGGACAATCCAGAAGTTTCCTGTGCAGTTTGAGGAACTCATCAACCTTTTCAAGAGGCAGAACCTCAAAGAGCTCTGAACAAGGTTCCTCCTCTGTCTCCAATTTAAAAGGTATGGACAAAGCCAGGGAAAGATGTACTTTCTGGAGGAGACTTATGCCTCTCAGGCAGCAGAGAAAGGTCAGATGGGATGCCATAGGACTCCTCAGCTGAGAGGTCCTGTGGGTCCTGCTCCATCTCCCAGGAGAAGTCTGAGTCTGACTCTTCAAAGTACTCCTCCTGGAGTATGTGGAAGAGTGTGCTGAGTAGAGTGTCGGCTCTGAGTGGAAGACCATTGAGGCAGTTGAGTCTCTAATGCTGGAGAAAGTTCCTCTGCTGATGCATACATCAGTTAGGTTCGTGCTGTCCCCGATAGTTGATGCTGAGCTGATGTGCGTGACTGTCTCTCCAATGTATCCACAGACTGGGCTGAGGCTGACACAAGCACCCTCTATGCCTGAATAGACTGCATATACAGTAGTCCTGAAAGCTCCTCTTTCAGCATAGCCTGGATTTCCTCCTATAGAGTACACACTGGTACTGACTGAGAAGCTTGAGTTATAGCCTGTTCAGGCATAGTAGAGTTCGAGAACCTCAAAGGCTCTTGATGAGCAACAAGTTACAGGGAAGGACAGTGATCACTGCAGAATGGATGCTTCCTGTTCATCGAGGATGTTGATGCAGGGGAGGTGTTGGCAGGTGTCCAGAGGGAGAACGATGGTGATGCCTCTTAGGTTTTTTACACTGTAGGTCCTTCAATGCATGCAGCACTGACAAAGAGGACAGAGTCCTTACATGGTCGCTGCACCGATTCCGATGTCGGATACTCTCGATATTGATTCAGTGCACCTGATGTCGATGCCATGGCTGATGCAGGTTCCATGTCTATTGCCGAATCCCCTGCCATGCTTGATGCCAATGCAGAGCCAAAATGTTTTTCGTGCTGGATTATGTGGGCTTTAAGTGTCCTCATTTGCAGACAGAGGGCACACTGTAAGTCCCGATGCTCCGGACCCAAGCACTGAACACACCAGTTATGGGGGTCTGTACCTGAAATGGTTCCATTGCATTAAGTACACTTTTTAAAGCCACTCAGCACCCTTGTTGACATGGAGGGAAAAATGACCGATGCTAGGTCAAAAGGCTCAATGGCCCAGGGAGCTCGAGTAGTTTTGTACCTGAAAATGATTGTTGCTTCCTGGATCAAAGAAGGGCTCAGAAGCCTCAAAAGTCAAAAATGACAAAAAAGAGTTGAAAAATTAATAAACTGATTAAAAGGAATGACAAAAAAAGAAAAATATGAGAAAGAAGTCCTGAAAAATGGAAGACACCAAAATGGAAAAGTTTGACGTGCTGAGGAGAGATTAGAAACCCCAACCTTTCTGCTCCTCGGGCCCGCACTCGTGTTGGACGGGAAGGTACCCGGATATGCACGGTGAGGGCACTGCTTCAAAGCTGTAAATTGACAATGCACTACGGCAGTGTCTGCACCAGGCTCCGTAGATAACGTCACCCGCACTTGAGAATATTATGCCTGATTGTCCTCTGAGAACACTCCTGACCCCATTCCACCTTCATCATCATCTCTCTGTACATTTAAGTATCATGTTTATCTGTTTCCAAGGCTTCTGTAAGTCTCTCCACTGATATCCTAAGGCACGTGCAGGATATAAATTTTAAAGTGTGCAGCGTTAGCTTTTTGTATTAGACCACTGATGTCTGCACTGTGACCTGCAAAAGATACAGGTAATGTACTACTACTACTACTTATCATTTCTAAAGCGCTACTAGACGTACGCAGCGCTGTGCACTTGAACATGAAGAGACAGTCCCTGCTCGACAGAGCTTACAATCTAATTAGGGCAAACAGGACAAATAAGAGATAAGGGAATTACTAAGGTGGGAGATGATAAAATAAGGGTTCTGAACAAGTGAATAAGGGTTAGGAGTTAAACAATGCATCAAAAAGGTGGGCTTTTAGCTTAGATTTGAAGACAGCCAGAGATGGAGCTTGACGTACCGGCTCAGGAAGTCTATTCCAGGCATATGGTGCAGCAAGATAAAAGGAACGGAGTCTGGAGATAGCAGTGGAGGAGAAGGGTGCAGATAAGAGAGATTTACCCAGTGAACGGAGTTCCCGGGGAGGAACGTAGGGAGCAATGAGAGTGGAGAGGTACTGAGGAGCTGCAGAGTGAATGCACTTATAGGTCACTAAGAGGAGTTTGAACTGTATGCGGAAACGGATAGGAAGCCAGTGAAGTGACTTGAGGAGAGGGCTAATGTAGCCAAATAATGATGATTGCCTATTTCTAAGCTACACAGTGGGAGAGAAGAATCCTTAGTTTAAGAATAGAAGAATTTTGTTTGGCCAGAAATGAAAGAACTTCAGGTTTTGTCTCACTAACCAATTCAAGCATGGAAATAAAATCCACAGAAAATGTTTGGGACTGTCAGATCCTAGAATTGTGCATTTCAGTTCCGACAGAGCAATAATAAAGTGTTCTTCAGCACTGGAGCGCACTAAGCTATATCATCTATGAACAGTGGGTGATTAAACACAGTGAAACATGAGAAATAACAGCAACATTTGACAGATGATGCTTCATCTGCATGTATTGATTCAAGGCAATTATAATCCATAATTATGCATTTATAGACCGGCTGGATATGTTTGTGGCGTAATACATAGATACTGCTTCTTTGAATATGCATTTGAGTATATGTGGAATAGGATGACAAGCTCAAGCTCAAGTAAGTTAAGGTTTCAGCAATTTATATTATTTGGCAAATCTGACAATTGTTTACTGCTTAACTCATAATTTGCTATGGCGCTTGTAGTATCAGAGACGGTCTTTTTATTAAGCTGCAGTAGAAAGTGGCCTTAGCATGTCCTTTGATGGTCATCTCTAGGAAAGACTCAAAAACTGGGTTGTTGTTTAGATTGAGAAGGTGTTTGGGACTTCTGTCCCCGCTGCTGTTGCAGAAGTGAACACTGGAGTGTAGTACTTTGAGGTGGAGGAGAAGTAGGCATATAAAAACGCCTAGATATTTATAGGGGACCTTTTACTACTACTACTACAAATCATTTCTACAGCGCTACCAGTCGTACGCAAGCCTCGTAAGCATCTACGTGCCTCCAACGCACACCAAAATGGAGTTACCGCCTGACTACCACATGGCTGTTGTGGTAATTTCATTTTTGGCGCACGTCCAATACGAGCGGCCAAAAATATCATTTTTATTTTCAGACGAACGTATCGGACACACGCCAAGTGGCATTTGACGTGCATAGGTCATTACCACCCGGTTACCGCATGAGACTTTACCGCTAGGTCAATGGCTGGTGGTAAAGTTGTACACACAAAGTGGATGTGCGGCAATTTTGATTTTTGCCGCACGTCCATTTTCGGCAAAAATGTTTAAAAAGGTCTTTTTTACGGGAGCGCTGAAAAATGGATCAGCGTGCACCCAAAACCCGCGCCTACACTACTGCAAGCCATTTTCCAGCGCACCTTAGTAAAATGACCCCATAGCATTTGGAGTGTCAAAATCCTCCTGCAAATTTTCTAGAAGAAGAGGCTGTAGAAGGTCGTGTCCTAGACAGAGTTTTAAGAGTATCTGAATGCTTTTTACTTAGGTCACAACTCACTTACTAAACAAAACAACCTGAACATACAAGATCTTACAGAATTTTTTTTCCTTCTCTATGGACAAGCTCCATCCCTGGCCGCCTTCAAATCCGAGCTAAAGGCCTACCTGTTTGATGCTGCTTTTAATTCCTAACTTGTCACCTGCTCGTAACCTTATCTTGTCTTCCTCTCTTCAATAGTCCCTTTTCCCTATGTGTCCTATCTGTCTGTCCTACCCTTATCCCTTATTTGTCCTGTCCGTCTGTCCTGATTTAGATTGTAAGCTCTATTGAGCAGGGGCTGTCTTTTCTTCATGTTCAATTGTAAAGTGCCGCGCACGACTGGTAAGCGCTATAGAAATGATTTGAGTAGTAGTAGTAGTAGTATGGACCTCAGTGGAGAAACTGAACAGTTGTGAATTTCTTTTTCCCCCATGCTAAGGCCATTTTTTGCCACAGCAGTAAAATAGCCTATTTTCTCTTTTTTGCATTAATGGCCATGCACTAATGTCGCCATTAGCGCACAGCCATTAAAAAAAAAAAGTCCAAAGGAACACTTACTGACACCTATTTTGAAGGCAGTAAAGGCTCATGTGGTAATCCTATGCATCAGCGCATGGCAATGTGAACACGCTAACTGATTTGTGCTGAACGCCATTCTCCACCCACAGCGGACACACCCCCTTTGCGCAAAAATAAAAAATAATTTTTAGCGAGCAGGTAGCGTGTGCCGATTGAGAACTTACCACAGGATATCTGAGAACGTCCTGCGGTAAGCTCTTTTTAGGTGTAGTACCGCAGCTTAATAAAAGGACCCCTAAAGTAGTTTATGCCCTGAGGAGTACAAAGGTAACAGCCCTAAAAACATCCAAAGACATTTGAATCATACTATATAATTCATAGGGGAATTTGTTTTTGGAAGGGGGGGGAGTTGTTGTTTTTCTTTTAAAGGGCATTCTGAGGAACAAATGAAATTCTAGCTTGTCTAAGACAAAAAAAGTAAAAGTGCTCAGGTTATTGAAAAATAACACAGCCCTGGCCAACAGCCACCAATCAAGATTTATTGCTTGCCTGGGCATCGCCACAGAAACAATTACATTCTTAGCAACAAACCATTCCAGTTAGCTTTCAGGGTGAAGATGCTAAAGCATCCTATGTGCCAGGTGACTGCCAGTCTTCTCATTTTTTTCCTGCTTCTTTTGCAAAATTGGCCTCACCCTGTCTTTGTTCCCTAGGTTTGACACCATAATGGAATTCCAAAAGGTGTGAGGAACAGATGTGCATTTCCCAGTTTCCCTGGATCATAAAGATCTTTCCTCAATTTATTCTGTACATAGCAATTATTACCCTCTGTCCTAAGAGACCTAATATAAGCGGTCTGAAGTTGCATTTCTGCAAATGCGTTTAACAAAACCTATGCTATCAGAATGCTAATACAATTTCACTAAAGGATGCTGCAGTTTCCATAGGCAGTCCCCTATATGGTTTACTGGAATGAGCCAGTGTCATTATTTTTGGTCAGAGATTGAAATTCATGTGCATGTGTCATTTACCATTGTTACAGTGCAAGCAGAAGAACGCTGGGTTCATGATGGTTGAATATATATTGACAGAGAGGCATGCAGTCTCAGGGGAGGAACTTCTGAACCACCTACTGGTTTAAGTTACCCTTCACTGGTTTCAGGGGTTGCTGATTTTGCAGCTGGTGGTGAGGGGCTGTGATGACAGATACTGTAGGAAAAGAGGGAATAACTGCTTGATTTGCAATCCAGGGAGTCTGCAGACAGGAGCAATGGACTGAGAAAGAGAGTAACAGGTACAATCACTTATGGCCTTATTCAATAAGACTTTTTTTTTCTCCTGCAGCTAAAGATTGAGGGAACAAAAGATGTTTGAATAAGAGCTCTAATCTTCCTGGTTTTCAAGCTGCTATCACTCCCCTTATACAATCTACCAGTCTTTTCCCCTCCTCACATGCATCTCTGCTGTATTTAAAGAAAAATGTATTTTACCTTAATTTATTTTATTTATTTATTTGGATTTTGCTCACACCTTTTTCAGTAGTAGCTCAAGGTGAGTTACATTCAGGTACACTGGCTATATCACATTATTCTAGCTAACTAAAAATGGGAGTTCAATTGTTTATGACAAATCCTTGTAATTTATAACAATACTTTAAACAACACCCTTCACCTATAATATACTATCTCTAAAAAATCAAATGATCTCTTCATTTCACAACTTTTCCACAAATGCATTTGTGTCTTATCAGTTTCAACTAACCTTCTGTGCTTTCAGTTGTCAGAACCAGTGGTGTAGGAAGGGGGGGGGGGGCGGGAGGGGTGGTCCGCCCCGGGTGCACGTGCTCGGGGGGTGCCGGCCCCGCTGGTTCCCTGCTCCCTCTGCCCCGAAACAGGTTACTTCCTGTTCCGGGGCAGAGAGAGCAGGGAACCAGTGGGGCCAACACAGCTATGAGTGACGTGCACTAGGGGCGGATCGGCCCTCCCGCAGGTAAGAATGCAGTCTGGGGGGTTCGCTCCGGAGGGGGGGGGTGCAGTGGCGACCCGCCCCGGGTGTCATTAGCCCTCGCTACGGCACTGGTCAGAACTACAGCATTGCCAGGAGTCTGAAAATTTAGTACATGTGTGCTAAATACTGGCATATCTTACAACATACCGTGCACAAATTTTTTTTTTGTTACATTTGTACCCCACGCTTTCCCACTCATGGCAGGCTCAATGCAGCTTACATGGAGCAATGGAGGGTTAAGTGACTTGCCCAGAGTCACAAGGAGCTGCCTGTGCCTGAAGTGGGAATTGAACTCAGTTCCTCAGGACCAAAGTCCACCACCCTAACCACTAGGCCACTCCTCCACTCCATGCCATTCTATGCAAAGTTTTATATGACCCTTGAGAGTACACAGCACTGATGAGTTACCAGCAGGTTGTCATGGGCCTGTGCTGATTCATCTTCTTCTAAACAAAAAAACTTTTATATGCAATGCAGAGTAGATACAGGGTTCCCATATCTATCAGATGACTGTAGAACGGGCAAGTCTAATACAAACACTATTTTTATACTGATAAATATTTTGACAAGATTTTCCCAATTGTGGGTTATGTTGACAGATGAGAAGCAACGCCCTTTGTTATTTCTCAAGTATACTGCTGTATTTCAAACATATTTTCCACTCATTCTGCATTACATATATATATTTTTTTTAAATGGTCATTAATACAGTTTCTAAGACCTTCTTTACAGGCGGCCATAGCACACCAAGTTCACTTACACTTCCTCACTGCACATTGTTGTCTACGGGTGGGAAGCAGAATATTAATAGGGCAACCTGAAGTTTCTGACTCTGGTTAGAACTCAGCAAGGATGTAAATCCCAAGCACCCCAAACGAATCAAAAGAAAAATCTAATACAATCTGCCAGCAGGATCGAAGTTTGAAGGAAAATGCACAGTTCAGCACAAAACCTACCCAGCGTACTCAGGTGAAGCAAACAGACATGGATTTCGTCATACAACAATCAGCTGCTGACACTCAAAGCAAATCTTAGGCACAAAATTATTATTTTTTTAAAACCTCAAAGTACGCCACAAAATGTTGCTTCATGAAGGATGAAACAGGGTAAAATGTATTTAGGATCAAATCAATCAGTCTTTCCACGTAGCAACCAGCTGACGAGAATACTATAAGCTAGAACGGTCTCACTCAGTAAGGGAGCAGCTGGATGTCTTTTCTATCTATATGATCTAGAGATCTGTAATAAAATAGACTGGACCGGTAAAAGAACAAATCTAAATGCCACTTTCATATCTGTGCGCTCTTTAGCATGGCTGTGCTTTTCCTTCGCTTCGATTAGAAAGAAAAAAAAAAATATATATATATATATATAAATCAGAGCATGCCAAGAGGAGCTGGGGTGCGGTTTAATTATCAAGAGCAATTGATATCGATAGGCGCCCGCTAATAGCCCAGAGAGACTCTGTTTAAGAACCAAAAAAGAAGAAACCCTGCCGCTAGTCGCCCTTCCTGCCGATACCTAACAACTCTTCCCATGCCCGGAAGGGAATCTCTCTTATCTTTCTCTTTTTACAGTGGAAGAAACGGGTCCGATCTGAAAGAGTTGCCTACCAGGCATGGGTTAGAGCTGCTTCCATCTCTTTGTTTTCAGCACAGTGGGTGGCAGCAGAAGAGGGCAGGAATGGCCTGCACTTTAGACTTTGAACATGTGCAAGACACATGTGCTTATATGTTCGAGAGAGCAAGAGACATATGCGTGTATGTTTGTAAAACAGTCCGTCTCTGCGCGCATGATATACATATGCGTGTATGTGGCCATTATGTGTGCGCGCAAGGGCTGATACATTGCAAAAAAAGACACGCCTATCCCGCACCCAGAATTTCACACTCCCCAAAGCCCCCCGGGGAGGGGCGAGCGGCGGCGGCGGCAGTACCTGAGCAATTGATGCCTTTCCCTTTGCCGTTCTGGCACTCGCTGGGCAGCTGGTTGGACGCTTGGCTCCCGGGCGTGACCGAAGACAGGGCGAAGGCGAAGAAAACCCAAGCGTAGCTCAAAGCCAGAGGTCCCAGGCTGCTGCTGCTGCTGGCAGCGGCCGAGTGCAGTCCCGCCACCATGATGCGGCCGGGGGGAGGAGGCGGCAGGCCCCCGAGCATCAATCCCAGCAGTGGCCGCGTGGATCCTGATGCATCACCTCCTATCCTGCTGGTCCTCCTCGCCGATGCTCTCTGTCTGTTGCTGCTCTTCGGTGCTACTGACCTCCTCCCCCTCCCCTTTACACACACTCAGTCACTGCCACACAGAGAGAGGGAGGGACCGGGGAGACCCTGCCTGGCCACCCCTTATCCCTGAACACACTGATCCTCCATCGCTACACCCTCCGATCCCCGGATCGAGCCTTCTTCTCTCAGGGCAGTGGATGCTCTCCTCCTCCTCAGTGAATTACATAGCCTCCCTCTCTCGCTGGCTCTTTCTGGCGGCCCCTTCCTGGGGATATAATCTCCAGCTGCAGCAGGAGCCGGGATGGGAACAAAAGCAGGCTGTCACCAGCGAGCACGGGAGAAAAGAGCAGCAGCAGTAGCAACTCCTCCAGCAACAACAAAGGGAGCGAGGGGAGGAGATGGAAGCAGAGAAGCCACGTGACTGTAGCCCCCTTCCTTCCCCCTCACTCCAGCGACCTGGGGGATTCCTCTTCTTCTGTCCTCCCCTCTGCTCAGTTACCAGGATCCTCCATGTGTGTAGAAGTGACACTGGTTTTGTCTTTGTGAGTGTGTGCAATCCTCAGGGCATCGGGTGGCACTAGGGAGCTCTGCTCCCCCCCCCCCCCCCTCCGGCTCCTGCCATAGGATATGGTTATTTGTAGCTGCCAGCAGTGTTGATAAGGCCTTTCAGAAAAAGAAAAGGGGGGGGGGGCAAATAGAGGGTTGTGTGGGGGAGTTCAAATAACCAGGAGACAAATGGAGAAGCATTACAGTTCGTTTTGGTTTTTCCTTTCTGGGTCGTTCCCCCCCTCCTGCTCTTTCTTAATGTTCCATATTTGGGTTCATCTCCCCATCTTGTCCCAGATGCTGTAGATTCTGTGGCAGCTTGTAAACAAAGGAGGGGTCATGCAGGAAGGGTCCAAAAATCTTCATAGACTCAAAAAGCATCACTGACAGGCAGTGCTTACTACCCATGGTCTTAGTCCTCCAGGAAAAATGAAACCTCTTTGATCTGCCTGAACGGCTCTGGAGTGCTGGCTGGCTGGGGCTGCTCCACACTACACTGGTTTTGTTAGAGGGATGCTCAGGCACAAGCAGATACAAGCAGGTCTTCCTGATTACCCATGCCTTACTGGTCCTGATTCTGGCAGCACAGGTTTCACTATCTAGGTGTAGGAGCCTCACCTTTAGAAAGCCTGGATCACCTTCCTGCAGAGCTTTGGGCCCTCCTGCATTTAACTAACAATACCGTTTCCTAACTGGAGTGAAGGAGTAGCCTAATGATTAGAGCAGCAGGCTGTGATCTAGGGGAATCTGGTTTACATTCCACTGCAACTCCTTATGCAGCTCAATTAACCCTCCCTTCAGGTACAAACTCATTGTGAGGCTACTAGGACAGACAAGTACCTTCTGTACCTGAATATACACCTCTTCAACAGTTTTCAGATGGGTGCTGAGCACATAAATCCTTTTTTCAATATTCCCAGCATTTAAGATAATGCATTTTCTCCATGCAAACCACTACATATCTACTATAATAATTTCCACCGCCAACGTTCTGAAGCTGACTCCGTGGCTTCACTGAAGTGAAGGGTTCGTAAGGTTCCTTAGGTTCGTCATTCTGTCACCATCTCTCGCTGTCCTGCTCTTGTGTCAAAAAGTGATGGCGTCGAGGGCGGAACAGTGAGAGGCAAGGCAACCAACCAACGAAAATAGTTGTAAGCGCACCTGCGCACCGCCTACCCTCTCTGTGTCTCGCGGTTGGCGGCCGAGTGAGTGAAGAACTCGGCAAACAAGAAAGGCAGTGGGTTGGTGAAAGCTGCACGGAAATATCTGGCAGCTGCATACGCGGAGAAAAAACCGAGAGGCGAACTTTATCATGCTGAGTGCCCGTGGCTGCGTCAGCCCCGCCGTTGCCTCTCAATGTGTGTGAGTGAGACAGTATGACGGAGCTCCTCCTGGTTGTGGGTCAGGCCAGGACTTAGCTGGTGGACGGGAGAAGCCCTGTGGTAGGATGGGAGGGGACCCTGAAACTCGGAGGGAGGCAGGGACCCTGAAACTCGGAGGAAGGGAGGGGGGACCCTGAAACTCAGAGGGAGGGAGGGAGGGGTGGACCCAGAAACTCGGAGGGAGGGATGAACCCAGAAACTCGGAGGGAGGGAGTGGACCCTGAAACTCGGAGGGAGGGGGGTAGACCCTGAAACTCAGAGGGGGGGAATCCCTGCACACAATCTCATTCTCACACACACACACTCTCTCTCACAGACACACTCACACCCAGTTTCACTCGCACCCAGTCTCTCTCTCTGTCACACACACACACTCGCACATTCACTCTCTGTCTCTCACACAGTCACTCTCACACACACTCTCTCAAACATACACACTCCGAGGAAAACCTTGCTAGCGCCCATTTCATTCGTGTCAGAAACGGGCCTTTTTTACTAGTATACTAAATATTTGAAGGTATTAATCCTCAAACAAACTTCTTCCAGAAACGGGAAGGTGGTAGAACTATAGGGCATGATGAATTGAGGTTGAAGGAGGTCTGACTTAGGAATAATGTCAGGAAGTATTTTTCACCAAGAATGTGGTGAATACCTGGAATACCCTCCTGTGGCAAGTGGTGGAGATGAAAACCATAACGGAATTCAAAAATGCATGGGATAAACACGCAGGAATCCTGTTTAGAAGAAATCGATATAAAGTTTAGCAGAAACTAGGTGGCAACACTGGTAATTGGGAAGCAAAGCCAGCACTAGGCGGACTTCTACGGTCTGTGCCCTGATCGTGGCTATATAGATATGGATTGTCTGGATTGGAGCTTTTCAGGGGCTTCGATGACATCAGTTTTAGAACAAGGACAGTGCTGGGCAGACTTCTACAGTCTATGCCCTGAAAATAGCATGGACAAATCAAAGATTAGGTATTATACATATGTTGTATCCCCTCATAATTTTATGTAATGTGTTTATCTACTTGGGCAGACTGGAGAATTCCTTTATTAAATGAAAGCGGAAAATCAAATTTCAATACATTACATTGTGCAGTTATAAAGCCAGCCCCTCTATACTTTTATACAAAAAGGCAAAATTTACACAAAAAACCGTCCCCCCCAACCCCCCCCCCCCCAACATTCAACTCAACTTCAAGCGTACATGCTTCCACCAAACCCCAAAGGTCTTTACCCCCACCTCCACCTGTTCCCATCGGGCCACTTCCTGGACAGCTCGGACAACGTCCCAGGAGACCTGCTCAGCAGACCTGCACTCCTGGCCCAGGGACACCCCGCAGCGAGCCATCCATAGGCAGTATCTGATGATAACTGAGATTAGAAAGGCGGTACCTGGCTCTAGCCGCCCCATCTCCTCCTGCCTCCCATACACCCAGTCCGCATAGGTGTAGGACGTGAAGCTGGGGATGGCTTGGGCAGACCATACAGGTCTTTCTCTGCCATCATCTACTAAATGGATAACATTTATTTAGGTGAAGGTGGGATTAGTGACGAGCCTGAAAGCTATCTGTGTAGGCTGTGATATTCAGCCACTAGGAAAGACATTCTATAAGGTGGACACCAACATTTATGTGCCAAATACACGTGTAGATGATTAGTATACAGGCACGTGTCTACATACATGTGCAAATGACAAAAATCTGCCTAAGCAGTATTCTATAACTACATGCATATCTTTTTTTTTTTATTATTTTAATTATCAAATTTTCACATTTTAATCAAGCAGAAAAGTAAAGACCGGCTTAACAATATAATTTTAAAAAGGAAAAAAGAAAAACAATATTCCTGCCAGTTGTTACTCAAGTCCACTATTTAGATCCAAGATGTTAAACAATGGAGAGTCAGTGTTTTAAGATACAATAAAGGAATTTGCTTCATCTGAGAGACCTAAAGAGATATCAGAAATAATTATAAAGAGAGCTATTTTTTGGGTCCCACCAATAATCCTTTTAGATGTTAAAAAAAGCTGTAAGTTGGGGAGGATCAAAGAAAACATACTTTGTTGATTGGTATTTAATGACACATTTACAAGGATATCTCAAAAAGAAAGTAGCACCCAATTGAAGAACACCTGGCTTCATCAACAAAAATTGCTGATGTCTCTTTTGGGTTTCCTCGGAGACATCTGGAAAAATTTGAATTCGCAGTCCCCAAAAAGTTTTATCTTTGTTTTTAAAGAAGAGTTTCATTATCCAATCTTTATCGGGCTTCAAAGCAACAGTGGCAATCAAAGTTGATGCCATTACCATTTCATTATCTGAAAGTTCCAATAATGCGGAAACATTTAATTCTTGGTTGCCTTGATCTTGTTGATCCATCATTAATTTCCTAGGCAAATAATAGACTTGTGAAAATGGTGGAATAATACCTTCATCAACTCCCAATATTTCTTTAATATATTTTCTCAACATATCTCGTGGAGTAACTGTAGGTTGTTTAGGAAAGTTGAGAAGTCGTAAATTATTACTCCTTGAAAAGTTCTCAAGGGATTCAGTTTTTCTCCTCAAATAAGTCAAATCTTTAATAAAGTTATTTTGATAAGACCTTATCTGCTGAACTTCTTTTTCATATACCTTGCTTTGTTGAGTTAGAGTTTCCACCCTTAAATCAACTTCATTAGTTTTTTGTTCTAATGCAGTTAGGTCTTATGATAATTTCTGTATTTGTGAAGATAAAGCTTTACCTAGATCCACAATCAAAGTCCATAAACTATCCAGAGTTACTTCATTGGGCTTAACAATAGATATAGGAAATGGAGTCACTATTACCTCGGATTTTCTAGTAGAAATGTCCTGCTCCATTACAGCGTCAATCTCCCGCACTGCATCAGATGTATTTGATGCTACTCCTTTTATCGGACTTCCTAGTTTTCTGTTGATTCGAGTTCCCTCGTCAGCTTGTATCACCTCCCGTCGCTCTTCTCCCATATCAATTGCTGGAAACGGGGCTAAGGACACCGACAACAGGGAACTACTGCCGCAAGGTTGTGGGGGAGGTGCTCGTTTCGGGGCTGACATTGCTGAAATCCCCGCTCTCTGAAGACATGCCTGTAAAGGACCGACAGCTGAGGAAGGGTTTTGCCGCTGAGGGGCAGTGGAAGCAGGACGGCCTCTCCTCTTCGGCATCCCAAAACGCGGAGGATTCAGAGAGTTCACAGGTGAATCAGACGCCAGCAGCGGCCATCTTGAATCCAAAGCCAATACATACATATCTTAATGTGTATTTGACAGGTGGGCATGCACATAGGCGAAGTCTGAGTGAGGCTCACACTTATGCGTGTAACTTATAGAATGCTATAATTTACGTACATATCTCCATCATTTATACCAGCCAGCTTTATACCTAAACACATATGTCGGTTATGCTAGTATTCTGTTAAGGAAAGTAGGCACCTACTTTTCTTTATAGAACAGGTACCCTCTAGGTGTCATTCTAGAATTACCTCTCAGAAGAACATAAGAATAGCCATACTAGATCAGACCAATGGTCCATCTAGCCCAGTATCCTGCTTCCAACAGTTGCCAATCCAGGTCACAAGTACCTGGTAGAAACCCAAATAGTAGTAAACATGCCATTCTACAAATTACAGGACAAGCAGTGGCTTCCCCCATGTCCATCTCAATAACAGACTATAGACCTTTCCTCCAGGAACTTGTCCGAACCTTTTTTTTAAACCCAGATATGCTAACTGCTGTTACAGTATCCTCCGGCAAAGAGTTCCAGAGCTTAACTATTCATTGAGGTAAAAAAATATTTCCTTCTATTTGTTTTAAAAGTATTTCCATGTAATTTCATTGTGTCCCCTAATCTTTGTACGTTTTGAAAGAGTAAAAAATCAGTTCACTTCTACTCATCCTACACCACTCAGGCTTTAGTAGACCTCAATCGTATTCCCCATCAGCTGTCTCTTTTGCAAGCTGAAGAGCCCAAACGTCTTTAGCCTTTCCTCATATGAAAGGTGTTCCAACCCCTTTACCATTTTAGTCACTCTTCTTTGAATCATTTCTAATTCCGCTCTATCTTTTTTTGAGACATGGCGACCAGAACTGAACGCAATACTCAAGGTGAGGTTGTACCGTGGAGCAATACAGAGTCATTATAGTATCTTTGGTCTTATTTACCATCCCTTTCCTTTGTAGATTTTTCACCAGTTGCAATCTCATAATTTGTGAATGATTCAATCCATAATACACTGAATTACAATAATCAAGTTAACTCAATACCAGGGCTAAAGCAATTAACTTCAAATCATGTAAATAAAAATAAGGTTTTACTGACCACAATTGTCTATTAGCTAAATATGAGGGTTTTAGAAGTGCATTGATTTACATATCAAAAGTTACTAAAGAGTCAAATTTATAGCCCAAAATTTTTATACTACCAGAAAGAGGAACAGAAACTCCTTTCATTTCTGATTGTGCATCTGGTACAGGTGAATGCCCTCCAAGCCACATTGCTGTATATTTAGATGCATAAAATTGCATACCTTTCACAGTTAACCAGTCAGCAACATGATTTAGAGCTAAATTCAATTCCATACGGTCCAGGCTCAGAAATGTGACATAGTAGAAAATCTGATTATCATCCGTAAAAATGTAACCGTATAATCCCAAATTCTGAATGAAGGTAAGGCAGAAAAATGATTTAAACAGAACAAGTGCCAGGCTTGTAGCCCGAGGAATCCTGAAAGGTAGAGCGCATGATGCTGATGTAGTAGAAGAAATCTTAACCGCTTAAGATCTGCCCCAAAGATAGGAAGAGAACCGTTGAAAAACTCTATCCCTAATTTATTTATTTTTGTTACATTTGTACCCCGCGCTTTCCCACTCATGGCAGGCTCAATGCGGCTTACATGGGGCAATGGAGGGTTGAGTGACTTGCCGCCTTTAGATCTCAACTAACGAAGAACTAAAGCTGAATCTACTAGATCTAATGCTGTATTAAGATCAGTGGTTGGCCCTTGAATACCTTCCAGCTTACAGTAGTATCAGTCAAAGCAGTTCAAGTTTTCTCTGACAGTGTGACAGTGGCAGCTTATACGCACCAACAAGAAGGCACCTGTAGTTCTCTTTTGGCACAAGGGATCATGAGCCTCCCTTGTTCTAATTTGCAATCTTACTGGCTTGGAGTTTGGCAACATATTTGCTTAATACTGCAAATTGATATGCTTCTCTTGTACCAGGTGAATGAGTTTTGATCACTTGGGACGTGTAAGCTGAGTCCCCCATTAAAAGCCAAATTGCTTAATATGTTAATTGTTTTAGCTTTAAAATGTATTATTAATACTTGAAAGGATAGTTAATGAGTGGTGGAATTATGTATGCTTAATTGCCAGGTACGAGAGGGCCACAGAGGATGGCAATGGAGCATTACAACGTTTTGTAGACATGTACCTTGTTACTAACTTTGTTTCATCATGAAGAGTATATGCTTCTTGTACTTTGTTATTTTTGTGGGCCTGCCCCTTTCTTTCTCTGTTGGTCATTTGTTTTAATGGAGCATTTCAATAACGTTTGTTGAATTAAAAAAAAGAAAATGTACAGAGAAGAGTGGCCAAAATGATTAAGCAGATGGAATAACTTCCTCTCTAAGGAGTATCAATCCAGTGGACCATCTTCCCGATGTAAACTTTTCCATGGGATGATCAGCAATCCATTCTGTTAGAGACTTAAGTCTGCTCACCAAGAATTGCTACCAGATTCAACTTCATCTCCACTTTACAGTGACCAAACTCATCAGTGTTCCGTTTGGCTGGAGACCAGTAACCAGTTCAATGAACACAGGCAATTCCATTGTTCTCATAGGCTACATTCCCTGAATTGGAAGCTTGCAATCCACTGTTTGCGTGATGAGGTTTGCAATAGCAAAATCCTGTTCCAGGTTCTGCTGTTTCATTTAGTTTACTGAGGAATCACTATTTACATGTCACTTCTGCTTTTACTTTTAACTGCAAGCATCAGATGTAACTGAGTAAGAATTAGTGAATTCATTACTTCTGTAAAAGTAACAAATATTATTCTGTACTTCTTTACAAATAAAAGTGGCAAAACTTTTACTTAAGTACAGTAACTAGTTATATTTACTTAGTTATTATACAACACTGGATTTCATGGCAGGAAGATTGGGTGAACGAGATGGAGGTGCGGATGCAGGCCCTGGAGAGTCAGTGTTCAATGCTCAAGGACCATGTAGGAGAAAAGGAATATTGTGGATGCTGCAATAATGTTTGGCCAGTAGGGATGCCAGAGAGCACGAAAGACAGAGAGCTTTAGGAGAAGGTGAACACCTGGTTACCCCATTCGCTGGGCCTGGCATCTGTACAACCTTCTCTGTAAGCTGAACATGTGCACCTCATAGATATCCAAAAGGAGAAGGCGGTATGCATAGGCTGTTGGTTGCCTGCGTGTTGAACTACACCGAGAAGAGCAAGCTGACGAAGCACTACAGAGGAGCTTGGAGCTCAAAGGGGCTAAGATATTTTTATTTCAGGACTTCTCCATAAAGGTTATGGAGCAGCACAGAGCACTTGCTGCCTGGAATTGCAGGCATTCCTGGAGAGACTGCCTGCGCAGTGATGACCTAGGATGGTGTGGGCAGCTTCGAAGTCAGTAGCCGCAGGAAGAGAAAAGTAGATTGAATGGATATCTCCAGTAGTATTGGAAGTAATGGGAGCCTTCATAGCCTTATGTTTACTTTAACATTTTGCAAGTTTCCAGCCCAAGCACTAGTGGTGGATGGTAGACAAGTTAATATGCATTGTGCATAGACATTTTGTGACACCCTCCTGTTATCCCAAAACATTGTTAGTCCCCAGGAAAGAGGCAAAACGTGGAGAGGCTTTTAACATTTTTTCTGGATGATGGCACCTTGCTATTTTTTTTTCTGGGGACATTATTTAGACACACAGTGGAACTAGCACTATGGCCAGGTACTGTTCCAAATGTCCTGTGGACCAGTGTAGGACTGTGTGCAGGCTGCACGATTGCAGTCCAGGTCACAAGTATCCAGCAGATTCAAAAAGGTACATCTATTTGCCAAAGTTAATTTCCAGGGATGGACCATGGCTCTCCCAAGTTTACCAATTTTATGTGGACTTATCCAATCCTCTTTTGCATCCTGTTATGTTGATTGCCTTGGCCATAATCTCCCAGCAACAGATTCTGCAGTTTTATTACAAGCTGCATGTTTGTTTACACCTTTGAAAAAAGTCAAATAAATTAGCAACTTTCTTTTCAAAAATGTAAGGTTGTATTCATTTTTTGTAAAGCTTTCATTCTTTGAACCCTCTTTTGTGGTGGTGTCTGTGGCCTAGAGCAAGCAACTAGGGTTGGAAAAGCAAAGAAAAAGTAACAACAGCCTTGCTGTTGCTCGTAGGGTTGCCAACTAGATCCAGAGTTGTCCGACAGGGTTGATCCTGTCCTGGGCGTACCCCATTGCATGCAGGGACTTGTGGTTCTGATTTCCCCACTGCATTCCCTAAGAAAAGTAAGACTACAAGTCCCTGCATGCATTGGGGTAAGCCCAGAACTGTTGAGCAAATCTGGATCTAGTTGGCAAACCTATGAGCTACAGCACCACTACTGTTACTTTTTCTTTTCCATCAAGCATTGTATTTTTCACATCCCCTTCTTTCTCCTCTCTCATTTAATATTTATTTGTTCTGATTATTTTGTATCTTTAAATGTGGTCCTCTAATTAGATGGTAAATCATATCAAACTGAAACTTGAAACTTGCAAGGCAAAACTTGCCTTTGCTGGATCCTGGACTAGCTGTTCTGTGAAGCAGTCGTTTATGGCATTTACAAACTTTACTTTCCTGGCAGATCCCGAGGAGACAATTACCCTGGTCTTCTGAAGTAGCCAAGGGGCTCTTGTCAGGATGATTTATCAAAGGTGGATCAAGCTCTTTTGCATACCAGGACTTATTTAGTATATGGAGATTCATTAAAGTCTTTTGAGCTCCAGGCGACGTAAAATTTTGTCAAGCGTCTTTAAGACAGATAAGTGCAAGCTTTTTGGATTACTGCTCTATGCATTTTAGGAAATTGCTATAAAAGCTATATTGACATGAGAGCCAGATGAAAGTCTTTTGATTGCAAGCTGAGAAGCACTTTAGTAGAGTTTTTTTTGACTATTATGTCTTTTTCTCCACTGAGTTTCATTATTTAAAAATTTGTTTTGTTTTTTTTATGACAATTATGGGAGAGCTATAGGACTGATGATTATATGTGGAACCCTCTGTTAACGCATTTGAAAGACTTCCTATTATAAAGGTTTACATGAGTATTGGGCACTGAAGTCTTTTCTCCCCCCCTCCCCCACCTTTATGATCTTGATTTTGATATGAATATGTGGCACTGATTTTTAAAGTGCTTCTCCACTCCAATCACATATAACAGACATTGCTGGAGTCCTTTGATAATTGTAATCTCCCGCTATTGCTGCATTACCAAATGTGTTAGTCTATCTAATTTCTGTTAGCATTTCACAGTTTGTCTCTTCATCCTGTCCAGGTGAACACTAGTTTAACCCCACCAGTGTGCACCTCCTCTTTACACATAGAATTTCTAACTATAATCTTTCGACATTGCATTTTGTTTCCTGCAGAACTTTTATTCTGTCTGACTCTATCACATCCTTAGATAATACCACCCCTCCACCAATTTGATTCACTATGATTTTGATATCATCAGTATCATGGTGCCCTGTTGATTGTCTTCCTTCCACTAGGTGTCAGAGATCTCTATTATGTGTAATTCTTCATTTTCTGTTATAAATTCCAACTCTCCCATCTTATTTTTGAACACTTTGGTCATTTGCATAGCAGCAATTTAAATAATGGTTTTTTTTCTATTTGTATTTTTAGTTTGCATAGCAGTCGATGGATCAGAATGTCCTGAGCCAGAATCACACCCTGTCCGACATACCACCTAGTACCCCTCTGCCTCATCCACTCTGCTGCAGCTACCACAGGGGAGAAAATGGATGGGGAGCAATTTTTGCATCTCCATCTCCCTCATGTTCTGTGCTGTCACATTGTTCGCCCAGCCCTTGAGATGCACCTAGATGGGGATCATTTGGAATCATTCATTTCTGACTGTTCATTATTTTAAAACTCCTAGGTAATTTCAGCCTTTATCATAACCTCTCTATGGGGATATCTTAGCTTCTGTATTTGGTCAGTTTCTCTTGAAGATACTTTGCTCTGAACTAATGTTTCTTTGTGACTGTTAGCTTTCCCCCAGGTTCTATGTTAAAAGCTGCCCTGTGCCCTTTTAAACATAAGTGCCAGCAGCCTGATTTCCACCCTGGTTAAGGTGAAGCCCCTCCTAGGCTCCCCCATTCCCATACTGTTGCCCAGTTCCTAACATCTAAATCCTTCCTACTTGTACCATCATGTCAACATTGTACCTAAAATCAACTTCCGTGGGCACCACATTAAACACCACAAAGCTAATCAGGGTGACACCTCTGTGGGAGAAAACTTTGCAAGACCAGAGCACTGAAACAATGACTTTATGGTCAGAATACTAAAAGGAAATCTTTAAAACAATACAGTAACTAAGACTTTTGAAGTTAAAAATGAAGAAACCAGACAGAATTTAAGATCTGGGTTTCCTATCACATTATATACCATAAAATTATATTGTTTTTGCTACCCTCTGATCAGCCATCCATCTCTCCTTGTTTCTCATTCCCACCCCACCCTTACCTTTCCCTATGAGACTGGCACTGGAATGCTTCTGTTTCACTTATATATTCTGATATTTGTCATCTTAAGTTTATTTCTCACCCAAAAAAGAAGATTGCCTTCGAAAGCTACTCAATATTAAGTTAGTGCAAAAAAGGTATCATCTTTTTTTGTTTTATTTCTATTTACTACCTTTAAAAGTGGGCTAACATGGCTACCATACCATTTTATTTATTATTTATTTATTGGGATTTATTAACGTATAATTTTGTTAACAGCATAACAATAGTAAAATAACCAAGAACAAAGATACAGTAAATGAGGTAAACTTGAAAACAGTAAATTGAAACCTAATAATAGAACTACCATGAAACAGTATCAAAAATATACACATTTAACAGCACTAGAATACCAGAGATGTAATACAATGTTAGTATAACACTAATGATACTCCTAATAAGCATGCGTTATCTAGACTGAGGGGTAGAAGGAAAGCATACTGAGGGTTAAACCTAAGTGGTAAGGAGAGCATGAGTTTGAGTTGAACGTACAGCAAATAGGAGGAGGGGGGGGGGAAGAGTGAGCTGGGCAGATCAAACAAAAGGAAGAGGGAGCTGGGGGTGGGGGGATGAGCTGGGGTGAAGAGCGAGTGTGTCTGTGTGTATGCACAAGTGCATGTGTATGAAAAGTGTTGGAAGCAAATTGGAGAAGGTTGGAGTCAAGACTGAAAGGGACTAGATCTTATGTATATTTTCAGTACTGTTGGGAGAATTTTATACAGAAAATTTTGTACATGCTGACAAATTATGCATACAGAATTTTAAAATATTATACACAGTGGGTGTAATATTTAGCCTGCCAGCGGTAAGTGGACTGAACCAACCCCATATATTCAATGCTGGGGCATGAACAGCTCCCGACATTGACTATCCGGGTATGTGTGCTGACCCAGAAATTTACCGGCACCGGTCAACAGACTGGTGCCCAGTTAACTCAGTGCATAAAATTAGGATGGCCTTTTTGCTGTCCTAAGTTTATGCATTTACTGAGCTGGTTAGAGGACAAAATAGCACGCTACCTGGCTAAATTGTGGCTCTGTTCAAACTCCGCCTCTAGACCATTCCTAGCCTAGGGGCCTTTTATGACATGTGGTATCACAAGCAAAATGTGGACACTTAAAAAGAGTGAACAGTTGATGAAAAACACCCAAGAGGAAACATACCTATAGGGGAATAATTACCAAATCTTTAACTCCATACTGGGTTTAGTTTTATTCTCACCTTTACTCTGTTGTTTGTAGATCAGATCATTCCATTTTCTGATAGTGAGACCCACAGACAACTGAATTGCTCACTACTTAGTGCCATCCTTTGAAATACTAGTGCCCCTGGGCAGCTCAGACTTTTATAAGCCATCCTCCTATCATTGTGACATCAGGACAGGGTGGGAGAGAACATTTGATGGGCATTAGAGAGGAAAGGTGGCAGAGGAGAATGAACTGACTTAATTCAGCAGAAATGAATTAAAATAATTAAATAATCTTAAAATATTCTGCCTGTACTTCCCTGATCCTTTCTGTATACTATTCTCTCTCTCTCACTTAATGATCGTCCCCTTTTAATGCTCTTTGCATGGTCCGGGATCACTGTTCACATCATAATGCAGCAATGATGTCATTTACTTTAAATCACAAATTATATCCTGTTAGTAGGGCTTAAACATTTTTTATTAAAAGTGGAACAGTAAATCATTAAACTGAGGGGGAAGCTTAGGGGGGGTCTTTTACAAAGTTGCACTAGCGTTTTTAGCATGTGCTAAGTCTTAGGGCATGCTAAATGCGAGAGACATCCATATATTCCTATGGGAGTCTCTAGCGCTTAGTGCATGCTTAATTTTAGAGCGTGCTAAAAACACTAGCACGCCTTTGTAAAAGGACCCTTTATTTAATACCTGTTTTTGAAACCAAGAACCACACTTCTACTACTAAACATCTATATAGTGTAATTTGCTGTTCGATGTTTCACTTATATATACTGTCATCTACCAACATTTGCTTATTTCCGATCTGACGAAGAAGGGCAGCCTTTGAAAGCTAATCAAGAAATGTATTAAGTTATGTCCAATAAAATAGGTATCATCTTATTTTCTTTTCCATGTTTTATTTTGTTTTATTTCTATTGATTACCTTTAAAAGTGGACTAACACGGCTACCACACCTCTCTACTGTTCGATCAAAAAGAAATACCCAAGAAGAACAGTTATTTACTGACTTCGAGTTCTGTTTTACCTCCAGAATACCTTATAATATCCTATCAATACAGATGCCAGAGTTTCTCCGAGTCTGTATCATAATGGTTTAGTCTCTTATGGACTACTGCCTTGCACTTTCCTGTAGAGTGTCAGTATGAGTGCAATTTAGTCATGTGATTTTCCCCTTACCTCTGTTGGTCAAGTTTCTCTCATTTCCTTCAGGCACCTTTCAGATTTCTCTTTTATTTGTATCATCTAGCCTCAATCTTTCCCCATCTCTGTTGAGAATGTAAGAATTGCTAACAGGGTCAGACCAAAGGTCTACCGTCCTAGCCCATCATTTTGTCACTGACATTGGCAAGGAATAGGTACCTTTAGAGCTGGATTGCTCAACATATAACTCAGGGGCCACAATCTGGTCTGACTGTTGTTTCCAACTGAGCAACAGGTTGTTCTTTCTTGTGCTGGCACCGAAAATACTTTCAAAATTCACATTGCACTTCTAAATGCTGATCTTCTAGCTGGCAAGATTAGCAGGAGAAGTGGTGGTCTGCAAGTTTTGAAATGTTTACACTGCTTTCCCATCCCCCAGAAAATAGAAGGTAGGTGGTTGGTGCAGATTCAACAGCAGCTGCGCTGAAACCAGCTTGGCCATTACTGAAAAGGGGGAGCAGTGTATAACACTGCCAGTTGGAAGGCAGGGGGAAGAGAAAGAAGGGAGGTGCCACGGTGATGCAGATAGTGAATAAGGAAGAAAGGGGATGCTGCAGTGGTGACAGAACACCTGGACAGAATTTGCAGCTGCTTGGCCAGTAGGGAAGGGCAGCCAGAAAATGTACATTTCATGTCATTTCCCATGTTTCTCATTTTGTTCATTTTCATGTAGCCATTTTTTCATCACAGGAGCAAAGTCATTGAATGTGTCCTCTTTCCTCTATGGAAAGAGTCAGTAAGTGGTGCTCAAATTTGTGTGCCAAACAAAATCCACATTAAACACTATTCTATAAATGGTGCTTCCAGTTGGATGCAGTTTATAGAATAGTGCTTAGAGTCGATTTTCATACAAACATTTTGACACGAGAATTTGCACCAACCAAAAACTGGTGTAAAATCTTGGTGCGTAAGTTAGGAGTGGATCCCCAAATTTTATAATACTGTGTGCATCTTTAGCGAAAGCCCCTAACCTACCTCCCATGGCCACACACCCCTTTTCAGTTGCACACTAAAAGATCCTCCACCCCAGGCAAACTGGGTTCAGAACTAACTGCAGTACAGAGACAACCGTTACCTAATTAGCAAGTGAATTGCATTCAATTCTGGATAAAGGAAAGATTGCACTCCTCATTTTCCTTGATATCTCAGCAGCATTCGACCTGGTTGACCATTCCCTGCTCATATCACGCCTTAAAGACATTGGATTAAAACTGCCATACTCTAGCTTGGTTTTCTTCCTTCCTTTCAGACCGTAGCTTCTCAGCAGTAACCCCTCACTAAACGTCCTCTGAATTGCTCCTCTGCTTGGGAGTTCCTCAAGGTTCAGTTCTCTCTCCACTCTTGTTCAATGTCTTCATTAGCCCTCTTGCTATGCTACTACAGGATCTTGGTATTCAATTTTATATCTATGCAGACAATATCTTATTGATCTATCCAGTATTTCCATTTTACTTTGATCTGGCCTCCCTTCATGCCACCTTACAGCATCTACCTCACTGTGTTCACACAAACTTGTTCTCAATCCAGCAAAAACTACTGCCTGCTGGATGACTGGACCTCCTAAATCCACTAGTCCACTTTCATTGTTCAACCTCCCAATCCCCTCTGTGGATTTGTTCAAGTACTTTGGTACTTTCATTTGATAAACAAATCTCTCAGGTCATACAAAAAGGTTTCTTTTGTCTCCGTAGGCTATGTTCCATCAGGCATTTCCTGGATTTTTCCTCACTTCACACCTTATTGCACGTGTTCATTATATCCCGGCTCGACTACTGCAATACAATTTATGTGGGTCTACCTCAGTCTCAACTTCACCATCTCAGACCCTACAAAACTCATCTGTCCCTCTATTGTTCAAGGCTCAGCAATTTCACTCTGTTGTTAGCAAAAATGCACTGGCTCCCTCTTTTCTACTGTGTACAATTTAAAGTCCTTCTTCTCGCTCATAAAACCCTCCACACCAACAATTCCCCTTACCTTGCATCACTCATTATCCCATATACCCCCTCCCTTGCCCTCCCCACTTTGGACACTAATCATTTAGTAGTGCCGGTCCTCAAATAAGCTCATTACAAATCTACTCATCACTCTGCCTTCTTTTACTTACCACCATATCTATGGAATAGTTTACTTCCAGACATTAGATCTGCGGAATCTTTGTCAAAATTCAAGACCAAGTTAAAATCCTTTGTCTTTCAAGCTGCCTTTCCTTTTACCCCTTCGTAAGTTACTTGTCCTTGTATACAAAATTCTAAGCCACAGTAGTTATTTTTCCACCCCTTTCCCTCTTCCCCGCTACCTTCTCTACCTTTCTCTCTTAAGTATGACTGGTTTCATTCTTTACTATTTTTAACTGGACTTCCTTGCTGTACTTGCAGCTCATCTGCATATCCTCACAGCCTTCTCCGTGGTGACTCCCAGGTACACTCCGATCCACTCAGGGCCTCTGCTTTAGGTGCCACATGCCGGGGCATTTTCTCTTTACATTTATATTTTCTCCCAGTTCCTACTTATGGCTCCAGTACACTTTCTCTTCTTTGTACTGTTCCTTCCTAATCTGTTTCTCCATCTGAAACCACTGTACACTGCAGGAACACATTGCCCACCCTCTGCTTTCATCATCTCACCATCTCTTTTATCCTCTTCCTTCTTAGCTCTCAACCTTCAACATTTCCTTCCTTCTATTCATCCATCTCCTTTCTATCTGAGTGCATCTTGCCTTCGTCGCTGTCATCATACCTCTCCTACTCTTTTCCGCACTCTCTTGCTCCTTCTCCTACTCTCCGCTGGGGACATCAATCCCAATCCTGGTCCTCCACATCAGAAACATGCCAACTTGTACAACATACGGATGTACACAGAAGAACCATCAGAACGGAATGGCCTTTCATCGTTTAGAGTAGTAAGTTGTCCTAAATTATAGTCATTCTGTCATTTTGAGGAGCTGGTTATAGGGACACCATCCAGCTTATAATCGAACGAGAAAAACGCCCAAGTTCCGACCTAAATCGGGAGATGGACGTTTATCTCACAAAAACGAATAAAGCGGTATAATCGAAAGCCGATTTTTGGGCGTTTTCAACTGCACTCCGTCGCGGATGCGGACAAAGTTTATGGGGGCGTGTCAGAGGTGTGGCGAAGGCGGAACTGGGGCGTGGTTATCTGCCGAACAAAGATGGGCGCATTTCACCGATAATGGGAAGAAAGTATGCGTTTTTAGCTAGAATTTAGGACACTTTTCCTGGACCCTGTTTTTTCACGAATAAGGCCCCAAAAAGTGCTCTAAATGACCAGATGACCACTGGAGGGAATCGGGGATGACCTCCCCTGACTCCCCCAGTGGTCACTAACCCCCTCCCACCACAAAAAAATGATGTTTCACACATTTTCATTTTCACCCTCAAATGTCATACCCAGCTCCCTGGCAGCAGTATGCAGGTCACTGGAGGAGTTGTTAGGGGGTGCAGTGGACTTCAGGCAGGTGGACCCAGGCCCATCCCCCCCTACCTGTTACAATTGTGCTGCTTAATGCTTATTAGTCGTCCAACCCCCCCAAACCCACTGTACCCACATGTAGGTGCCCCCCTTCACCCCTTAGGGCTATAGTAATGGTGTAGACTTGTGGGCAGTGGGTTTTGAGGGGGATTTGGGGGGCTCAACACACAAGGGAAGGGTGCTATGCACCTGGGAGCTCTTTGACCTTTTTTTTTGTTTTTGTAAAATTGCCCCCTAGGGTGCCCGGTTGGTGTCCTGGCATGTGAGGGGGACCAGTGCACTACGAATCCTGGCCCCTCCCACGAATAAATGTCTTGGATTTATTCGTTTTTGAGCTGGGCACTTTCATTTTCTATTATCGCTGAAAAACAAAAACGCCCAGCTCACACATTGTTGAATAAAACATGGGCGTCTATTTTTTTCGAAAATACGGTTCGGTCCGCCCCTTCACTGACCCGTTCTCGGAGATAAACGCCCATGGAGATAGGCGTTTTCGTTCAATTATGCCCCTCCATATCTCCCTAGGTGTGTATTGCTGCTAAGATTTTTTCACCTAGTAGTGGGACACCAAAACATACATTATGTTAAGAGAATCAGGTGCTCAACATTCAGATTTTACATTTTTAAGTACAAAGGGTTTTTTTTTTACTTTAGGTTGAAACCTGGGAGCATTTAAAATCTTTTTTCCTATGCATAGATCAAAAGAGAAAGAGGGAATGTGAGAACTTGCACCTTTTGTTTTGTAGAATGCAGTGGTGTATTATAAAAATACACTTGATTTTTTTATTACTATTATTTAAAAGAGAGGCATTGAATAACGAGGGAATAGCTACCTTCATGCTGAAGTCCAGAGTCAGTCTAAGTGTCACAGTTCTGTTGTACATATTTATTTCTTCTTAATTCTGTTTGGATGTAAATATAAGCAGCACACTCTTAGCCACCAAGTTCATACAAGTTAATTATTTTCCGTGGAAAATAAATCTGTTGGCTGCCTGCTATATGAATATTCCATCATTGTTTCATTAATGCTACCAAGTATTACATATTTTGGGTGTTTGCTTTAAACTTTGATTGTTTTAATTGGTTTATCCATACCTTGAATGCACAAAGTATTGCATGTTAAACCCAAAGGTGAAACCTAAGGTTTGTTAAACAATTAGGTATAAATGATCTAGAGATGGGAGTAACTAGTGAGGTAATTGAATTTGCTGATGACACAAAGTTATTCAAAGTTGTTAAATCGTGAGAGGATTGTGAAAAATTACAAGAGGACCTAACAAGACTGGGAGATTGGGTGTCTAAATGGCAGGTGACGTTTAATGTGAACAAATGCAAAGTGATGCATGTGGGAAAGAGGAACCCAAACTATAGCTACGTAATGCAAGGTTCCACATTAGGAGTCACCGACCAAGAAAGGGATCTCGGCGTTATTGTTGATGATACATTGAAGCCCTCTACTCAGTGTGCTGTGGCGGCTAAGAAAGCAAATAGAATGTTAGTATTATTAGGAAAGGAATGGAAAACAAAAGTGAGGACATTATAATGCCTTTGTATTGGTCCATGATGCGACCGCACCTCGAATATTGTGTTCAATTCTGGTTGCTGCATCTCAAAAAAGATACAGTGGAATTAGAAAAGGTACAGAGAAGGGCAACGAAAATGATAAAGGCGATGGGACGACTTCCCTATGAGGAAAGGCTGAAGCGTCTAGGGCTCTTCAGCTTAGAGACAAGATGGCTGAGGGGAGATATGATAGAGGTCTATAAAATAATGAGTGGAGTGGAACAAGTAGACGTGAATCGTTTGTTTACTCTTTCCAAAAATACTAGGACTAGGGGGCATGCGATGAAGCTACAAAGCAGTAAATTTAATACGAATCGGAGAAACGCTTTCCTCACTGAACGTGTAGTTAAACTCTGGAATTTGTTGCCATAGAATGTGGTAAAGGTGGTTAGCTTAGCGGGGTTTAAAAAAGGTTTGGATGGCTTCCTAAAGGAAAAGTCCATAGACCATTATTAAATTGACTTGGGGAAAATCCACTGCTATTTCTGGGATAAGCAGTATAAAATGTTTTGTACTTTTTTGGGAACTTGCCAGGTATTTGTGACCTGGATTGGCCACTGTTGCAAACAAGATGCTGGGCTTGATGGACCTTTGGTCTGAACCAGTGTGGCAATACTTATGTACTTATGTACTTGACTTGTTTCAGACTGCTTTGGATCCTACTGATCTGTACATCTGTTGTGTTATTTTGGCAGGTATAAACAGTCGGGTGGGCTTATAGGGAGGGAGGGAGGGGAAAGTGGAAAGGAAAGAGTTATTGGGCTGTATTTCTCTGTAAAAATTTATATTGTGCCATTTTGGATGGTTCACTGTTTTTTCTTGTTCAGAATGAAACTTATCTACTAACATGTTTTGCTTTGAATAAAGATGATTTAAATATAAAAATTATGTTTTGAATGTACTCTGTAGAAGTTGTTGTTGATTTTGGCAATGTGTGTATGAATGCCTGTTCTAGTGAATGCGTAGGATAACGTTTGAACAACTGTCTATATTTATGGCTGTGATTTCTGAATATGCGGTATCATTAAAAGACAGACTTTTACATGCCTAGTTGGGTGGATAGTGTTTACAATTGCTGCATTAGAGGCTTATAGCCCATTCAGTTATGTTTAAACAAATGAGCGATCTGTATGGCTTATAAAATCACTTGACCCTGAAACATGCTCAAAAACACCATTTGTGTTTCTAAAATGTAAACTTCTACACAAGAGATGAAATGAAGACGTGATTCCATAAAAGGAGAGTTTAATTTTACTTTACTTAATTTCTTATATTCCGCATCTACCCACAGAGTTCAGTATGGATCTCAACAAGAAGCAAGCAGGCAGACCCTGCAGATTAACAGCCAGTCATTTACATGTTAGTATAAAGAAAGTTAACATACTCTAAACTGAGAAACTTCTTGAAGAAAAATGTTTTTAGAGCTTTCCTAGACTCTGAATTTCTCTCAATTGTGTAGGAAGAGAATTCCATAACACAGAGAGCTGATACATAAGACCAGTTGAGTAAATGGTCTTATTTTTAAATTTACTAGGACTGGGATAGTGAAGAAGGAAGGTATCTTGAAGGCCTCTCTATCTCTATTGGTCATTTGAACCCAACCAAGCAAGTATTCTGGGGTTAGTTCATAAAGGGGTCCTTTTACTCAGGTGCGCTGAAAAATGGCTTGCGGTAGTGTAGGCGTGGGTTTGGGCATGCGCCGATCCATTTTTCAGCGAGACTGTAAAAAACCCCTTTTTAAACTTTTTGCCGAAAATGGACGTGCAGCAAAATCAAAATTGCCGCACATCCATTTGACCTAGCGTTAAAGACTCACGTGGTAACCGGGCAGTAATGACCTACGCGCGCCAAATGCTATTTGGTGCGCATCCGATATGCATGTCCGAAAATAAATTTTCAGACACGAGCCAAAAATGAAATTACAGCAAGAACTACGCGGTAGCTGGGTAGTAACTCCATTTTGGCAGACATTGGGTGTGCGTAGACACTTACGCAGCTTAGTAAAATGGCCCCAAAGAATCTTATGGACTATGATGCAAACTTTAAATTTAATTTGAGCCTCCACTAGTAACCAGTGGAGGTCCCACAATAAAGGAGATACACTATCATACTTATGAGTAAAAAAAAATTAATCGTGCAGCCGTATTTTGAATAGTCTGAATCTTGCTCAGAAGACCTTTCGACAGCCTGCATAAATGACATTACTATAATTTAACAAAAGAGAGGGAACGAAGTACAAACTAAAGTCCAAACAAAAAAAACAGCACCACGGGCCTTTAAAAATGGAACACAGTTCTTTAATGAATGAGCCTTGACAAAAAGACCCGACACGGGCCGTGTTTCGGTGACTAGCACCTGCGTCAGGGGTCACAGTGATGACCAGGGGCGTAGCCAAACAACAGATTTTGGGTGGGCCTAGGCAAGAATTGGGTGGGCACCAAGTATTCTACCCCCCCCCCCAAAAAAAAAAAAAAAAATTATCTCAGCTGGTGGGAAAACGCTTCTTTCCACCTTGGCAGCAGGCATACACTGAAAACAGAGCATGCGCAGGTGCCGGTGTCAGGGAGAGTAGCATTTTCATTACCATCAGGAGAAAATCTTCAGCTGGTGGAGCTTGGGATTCCCACCAGTTACCACTAAACATGTGCTACGGTTGGGTGGGCCTGAGCCATAAATGGGTGGGCCCTGGCCCACCCAAGCCCACCTGTGGCTACACCACTGGTGATGACGTGGAAAACTTGGGGAATAACTCGAATATATTCCTCTACAATATATTATTCCTTACCCCACGTCTCATATAGTAAAAGCTACAAAGCACCAAGGCACTTTCACTCTAAAAGTGTGGGTATCAAAACAATTACGTATTCTAAGTTTTCTCATTTAAAAAATAATAATTTCCTTAGCGTATGCAGCAGATGAATCCAGGAACTGGTGGGTTGTGTCCATCTACCAGCAGGTGGAGATAGAGATTACAAAGCTGAAGTCAGTGATACCAGACGGTCAGCTCCTCCTTCACTTCAGTATATCGCTATCTCTAGCAGGTGGTAGACGGTGTCTCTGAAGCTCCTGGATTCGTCTCTTGGGCCTGCTCCTGGGCCTTTTGGCCAGTTGAGCTTAGGGGGTGTTTGGGGTCTGTGTCAACTTTAGGGGCATACCTGGTGGCCTGGGTCCCTGCCTCATCCTATGGTCCCTTTCCTCCCAGAGTTTGGACTGTTGTTTGGACTGTAGCCTTCCTCACTAAAAACAAAAAAATAACAACTTCTATTCCACAACAGACCTCTGTTTGCTGCTGTTATCAGCTGTTTAAACAAACAAAAAAGAGCAATTTGGGACACAGGCTCTGCAGCTGCAACAGGCCAGCAGATTGCTAAGAGGAGCCTTGGGGGCAGCGTCTCTGGAGTCGCTGTGTGTGTAGCCTGCTGAGCCGGTTTGGTGGCAGGCTTGCCTGGGGAGTTCCACTGTCGGCAGTAAGTCTGGCTGCGCATGTCCGGTGAGTGCATTTTTTTCTGCCATTGGGGGATGCGCGGTATTGGCGGCGGAGGCCACCATAGGAGGCTTGTGTTCTGAGCAAGCGTTGGCGGCAGCGGGGACGTGTATTGCTGGGTGCACTGAGGCACAGGCAGGCGCACCAGGGATTTCTTTCTCTCAAACGGGATTCCCGCTCTTAAGTGTCTGGTGCACATGCCATTTTCTTTTGGCACCTCCCGATGTGGCTCCCACTTTCAGGCTGTTGGCTGCGTTGGCGGCTTTGCCTCTATTATGGGGACCCCTTCAGGCTTTGTACCGACCTCTCCTGATTTGGGGGAATTGTTTTGTGCCTAGATTTCTTCCTCCTTTTTCTCCACATCCACTGGTTGAAGTGGCTTTTGCCGTGGTGGAGGTGGGGTCATTGGGACCCCTCTCTGGTTCCCTCTCAATAGCTTCGGGCGATGGGTTCTAGACAGCAAGGTTTTCCAGAAGGAATCTGATGGTCCTTCTGCAGTGCGCCTTGTTTTCGGGATGTACATCAGCCAGCCAATCTAGGGGCTTCTCTGGGGCTGGGGGCTTCTGACCTTCCCCCCAAAGTTAATTCTGCTGCTCCATATATGCCTATGTTGCAGAAGTCTGGTAGGGGAACTGACAGTTCCTTTTTAGTTCAGCCTTTGGAGATTTCTGGCTTGTTTCCTGTCTCAGTCTCTACTGATGGGCCCTGCCCTGAAGAGGGTATGTTTACTTTCAAGCTCCTTCCTGTATTTGGAGGGAGTCTTTTCAGGGCAGTCCCTTTCTGCACACAGGTAGCAAGAATCACCTGTGCTGGAAAGGCATGTTTGCCTAAGTGGGTGCATTGATGGCAGCAGTCTCTAGTAGGCCTCACTGTCTGTGGTGAGTTAAGATTTTCTTATAGTTCCTGCATTGGCTAAAGGCTGTTCTTGGTATAGGAAACAGTGAACAGCATCAGAGCAGGGCTCCTTGTGTGTTGGCCTTCTGAAAGGGCCTATTTTGTATTTTTATTTACATTCTTTTTGGTCCCCTCAGTTTTTTTTTCTCTGTGGGCAGTTGCTTAAACACCCTGAAAGTTTCCCTCACTTCCTTTGTGGAGCTCTCTTTATACTGGCAGTATAGATAGTGTCTATGGGTACACCACCCTGAGTGTTCCTGATCCCCTTTGAGATTGGAAGTTCTGCAGAATAGTTCCCGGTTTCTAGTTGGATGGGAGACTGCCTAGGAATACCAGGTGCTGTAGGTTTTCTTTTTTTTCTGTACCTTTTACTACTACTACTACTTAACATTTCTAGAACGCTACTAGGGTTACGCAGCACTGTACAAATTAACAAAGAAGGACGGTCCCTGCTCAGAGGAGCTTACAATCTAAAGGACCTTTACAGGTGGGAGTTTCTAGGCTTAGTGCCTTTGGCTCCACTTTTCTGTGAGAAATGTTACATATTGTTATTTATTGGGGCTAGTGCTCTGGTCTCTATAGTAACCATGGAACCTCAGTGCTGCCATGGGGGCTTTATCTCCAGGTGCAGTAGTTTTAGCAAATTGTTTTGTTTTTCTGGAAGATGGCTGGCTTTCAACCTGAAGGTCACAGGTTTAAGGCTGGTTTGTGCATCATATTAGAAGCTGTGGCCCTTGCCCACTTTTCACATGGGGCATATTTTGCTTCACTCTCCCATATTGCTTGCCTTGACAAGTAGTTCTTTGCATAGCTGGGACAGCTTACACTATGCTACAGTGCCAAAGGTTAGCTGTGGTGGTTTCCCACAGCAGCTCTGCTCTTCTAGTATTGCACTCTAACATTGGTCAAACCTGCATACCAGTTCCAACTTCCACTGTATCTGTGCAGGGTTGCCAGGCGGAAAATTTTTTTCCCACCCAAACGAGCCCAAATCCAGCCCAAAACCCGCCCAAAGTCAAACCCCGCCCCTCAGGGCCGGTCTTAGCAAGTGCGGGGCCCTATGCAGACCAAGTTGGTGGGGCCCCATCCTAGTCCCGCCCTAGCCCTGCCCCATCCTAGCCCCGCCCCACCCTAGCTCCACCCCATTGGTAAGATTATTCAGTTTTTAGAAGATGTTTATTTATGAAATTTCAAATAAACACAAATGAAGCTAAACTTGAACTGAATAATTTCTGTGGAGGGGGGGTTTCATGATAAGTCCACTACAATTAGTAGTTCCAATTCTCATAACAAAGGAGAATAAAGGAAAAATATTAAGAAAAGATTTAGTACTTTCAAATTCCCCTATTATTCTGTAACCCATCAAACCAGAGAGGCAACACAGAGATCCCCAACCCCAAGTAGCCAAAAAAGATATAAGTGCATATGTTCCCATTTAAAAAAAACCCCACAACACATTTACAGTATCAAATGTTTCCATAAATCAGCTATATCAGAGATAGACTTTTAATTAAATTTAGATATTAGATATGTATCATATGACAAAGAATAAAGTGGTTGCTCAAAGCATATACTAACCACAATCGCTCAACTGCAAAATACTATGCACAAATATGTGCAAAAACACACTCATAACCTTACCAAACCATAACAGAACTAATTCCAAGGAAAGGACGAGCTACAACCTTATGCATGGAAAGGCAGCACTGTAATTACACCAGGCTCTAAAACACCAGTACACAACCTAGTGAAAAAAAACAAAAAGGGCTGCAAATACTACACACTAGCAGAATACTGCACCTTGATCACACATGAAAAATACATCACAACAGACACGAAGGCAAAATACTGAACTGTGGAAAGTTACCTCAAGAAGTCAGACTCAGCAAGCAGCAATACTAGAAAAATTGAAACTTACATGCAAAATATCACAGATGCACATTTCCAAAAGCTGACATATTCCAATTAATAAATTCTGAATAAAATACTTTTCTCTACCTTTGTTGTCTGATCATTTAGTTTTTCTATTCGCTTTGGTCCCAGTGTCTTCTGTTTTATGCGGTGTCTTCTTTCCATTTGATATTTTTTTTCTCAACACGTCCCCATCCTCCTGTGTCCTTATGTGTCCTGTCTACCATCTGTAGCCCTGTCCCTATCCTTTCTCCAGTTTCAGCATCTGCCTTCAAAGTGTTCCGATTCAGCCCTTAAATTCAGCAATTTCCCCTCCATCCATATCCAGCATTTCTCCTCATCCCCTCCATCCATGTGCATCTACTTTCCTCCCCTCCCCTACATCCATGTCCAGCATTTCTCCTCTCTCCCTTCCCCTCTATCCATGTGCATCTCCCTCGTCTTTCCTTCCCTCCATTCCTGCCCAACATTTCTCCTCTCTTCCCTGCCCTCCACTCCATCTATGTCCAGATTTCTCCTCTCTTCCCTCCCCTCCATCCATGTGCATCTCCTTCCAGTCTTCTCTCCCCTCCATCCGCCCATGTCCAGCAACCCTCCTCTCCCCCCTGCCCTCCCCTTCATCCACCCATGTCCAGCAACCCTCCTCTCCCCTTGCCCTCCCCTTCATCTACCCATGATGTCCAGCAGCCCTCCCCTTCATCCATCCATGTCCAGCAACCCTCCTCTCCCCCTGCCCTCCCCTTCATCCACCCATGATGTCCAGCAACCCTCTCCTCCCCTCATGTCCAGCAACCCTCCCCTCCCCACCATCCATCCATACCCAGCGACTCTCTTCTCCCCTGCCCCCCCTCCTCCAGCCATCCATACCCAGCTCTTGGGCAGCTTTCTCCCCCTCTGGGTCCTGTCTCTTCCGCCCGCTCTCACCCATCCTCATGGTTGCTCGTTTTTATGTTTAAATCTTTTTATTGACTAAAAGATCAAAATACACAAAACAGATAACTTCAACATGAACATTGTTCAAGTACAAGAAAACGTCCAGCATGCCCACCGTCAACAATGGATTTTTTTTTTTACCCCCAACCACCCCAGCCCAATTCCCCCAGTTATGTTGCACTGCTTTGTATTGAACAACAACAAAACACCAAACTTCCCTCACCAGTAGATCATTCCTAATACATGTGATTACTGTCCTCGCCCCTTGCCTCCTCATCCCCCCTCCCCCATACCTCCTGCCCACCTGCCCTCACTTCACCTTCCCCTTACCAGTCCCTATAGATTCACCAGTGGTGCCTCCCCATACCTACACAGATCCAACCCCTGCCCTCCTTTACATGTCCACTCTAGGAAATGATGCATTCAATTGGTACTTAATTATTTAGGATTCTCTTTCTTGCTGTGGGCTGTAACGTGCCCAAGAATCTCCCCCCCCCATGTCTGCCTCCAACGCCCTCCCCCCATGGAATTAAAGTATCTGAACTCACACCTCTCCAGGAGACTCCAGCTTCATCAACTCCATCATTTTCTGACTTACAGAAGGACCCCCTGTCCTGTCCCTCCGACTCCGATACCGATTCACATAGCCTGACTTCTGACAGCGTCGGAGCCTCTCCCTCAGACGCGTCCCGCCTCCTCTAATGCAATTTCCTGTCTTGCGCAGAGGTGGGACGCGTCTGAGGGAGAGGCCCCGCCCCGACGCTGCCAGAAGGCAGGCTGTGTGAATCGCCAGCGTGTCGGACTCGGACGGAGAATGCCGCCTCGGGGCTTTAAAATCGAGCGACGCCGCCGTGGATGAGCACGAGCGGGGGAAGGTACAAGACTAGGGCGGGAAGAGAGGAGGCAGAGGCAGACTTGAGGCGCGCTGCGCGGGGCCCCCTTAAGCACGAGGCCCTATGCGGCCGCCTCGGTCGCCTCTGCCTAAGACCGGCCCTGCCGCCCCTGACACCCCCACCCCCGCCGTCATCAACCTCGCCCCCGCAGTCATCGGCCCCGCCTCCCCCGTCATCGGCCCCGCCTCCCTGTCATCGGCCCTGCCCAAAACGTCACTAACCCCGCCCACAACGTCACTAACCCCGCCCCCCACGGCCGAAAAAACCGCTTAAAAAACCGCCCAAAAGACCCAAAACAAGCCCAAAAAACCGCAACCCGCCGCGGGCAAAAATTTCCTGTGGCGGGTCGCGGAAAACCGCCCAATTGGGCGGTAAAACTGCCCACCTGGCAACACTGTGTGTCACCTCTAGCTAGCTGTATATGTTGCAGTGTCTCCAGAGCTGCCAAGGGGGTCCCAATTTTTGAGAGGGAGATTTTAGTACATGCCCCAGCCACGCCCACTCTGGCTTAGCTCCACCCACTCTGCCTCATGCCATCTTGAATTTCTTTTGATGTAGGCATAGGAAAAAAAAAAGATTTTAAATGCTCCCAGGTTTCAACCCAAATCATGTTTAATGTGGGATATAAATTATATAAATAAATAAATAGTCTGAATCAGGGGCGTATCTGAGGTTCGGCGGTAGGGGGGGCAGGGGCTAGAGTGAGGGGGCACATTATAGCCCCCCCCCCCACCGCCGTCAGCCGCCCCCTACCGCCGTCAACCCCCCCTACCGCCGTCAACCCCCCCTACCGCCGTCAACCCCCCCTACCGCCGTTAACACTCCCTCCCTCCCCCGCCTACCGCCGTCACCTACCCCGAGGTCCGCTTTCTCCGGCTTTTTAAAATATTGCTTCAGCTGGCGGGGGACCCCAACCCCCTGCCAGCCCAGCCGCGATCTTTAACTTTTTCATCCTCGTCGTGCAGCGTGCCGTGAAAGCTGCATGCATCTTTAGTTCCAGTTGGATGGAGTCTGACGTCGCAGCACGTTGACATTACAACGTGCTGCGACGTCAGACTCCATCCAACTGGAACTAAAGATGCATGCAGCTTTCACGGCGCGCTGCACGACGAGGATGAAAAAGTTAAAGATCGCGGCTGGGCTGGCGGGGGGTTGGGGTCCCCCGCCAGCTGAAGCAATATTTTAAAAGCCGGAGGAAGCGGACCTCGGGGTAGGTGACGGCGGTAGGCGAGGGAGGGAGGGTTAACGGCGGTAGGGGGGTCCGGGGCAAAATCTGCGGGGGCCCAGGCCCCTGTGGCCCCACGCAGATACGCCCCTGGTCTGAATGTTGAGCACCTGATTCTCATAACATGATGTCTGCACAAATATAACAGTGCTAGTGTGTCCCCATAACCAGCCCCTCCAAATGATACACTGATTACACTTTCTAACAAATGACTACTCTACCCATGAAAAGTTATGCCCTTATTATACTTCCTCCGAGTACATCTGTATACTGCACAAGCCAGCAATGTTTGAAAATATGTGAGTTAAATTTAAAAAGAAATGATACCAACAATATAAGAATGACAACGTGGATGCAGCAGCTCAGAGGTTACCGTTTACTTGGTGTTGAGAAGAAACAGAGACTAACCATTGGCTTCAACTTGGTGGGAGGGCGGGAGATGGCTAAATTCGGGAGACTTGGCAGGTCTGTGTCTTTGAGACTTTTATTGCACTTTTGCATTTTTTCTTTGTATTCGGCAGCTAGTTATATTGCAGAGCTACTTCAATTTAGCATTCTTCCCTGCACTTCTCCTCTAGGAAGCATTTCTGTTCTTTACTCTTTGGCCCCCTCATCTGCGGTTTCTCTGGTTGGCCGTTGTGGACCCTCATGTTCAGTTTCAGGCTTTGCCTTTTGGCATGGCTATGGCTCCATGCACCTTTTCCTGGGTTTGAGAGTGTTGCGGCATTCTTCACAAGGACAGCATCAGAGTGCACCCCGCTCTAGACAAGTACCGAGAGTTTATCTTCCCGGGTCTTGCTGTTGGAATCCTTGGGCTTGGTGGTCACCCTTCAAATGAGCCACCTCGTCCCGTCCCAGACAGCTTTGGTACAATTTTTTCTTGACCAAGGATTGGAGGATCTAGCTTCAGACTCGGGTGTGCAGTCTGCCTGGGGCGCCGACTCCTCGGGCCTGGCAGTGCATTCATGTCTTGGGCTCTGTGGCGGCTACTTTGGAGGTAGTGCCGTGGGCTGTGCTCACATGCGACATCTACAGCTCTCACTTCTCGGCAGGTGGTCTCGTGTCCCAGGAGTGTCAGAACCGTCTTCCGTGGCTGTTCTCAGCACAGCTGCATATGAACTGGTGGCTAAGCAATTTCTCCCTGTGGAGGGGATGCCTTGGCACCTCTGCAGTGGATGGTGGTGGTCACAGATGCAAGTCTTTTGGGCTGGAGAGCCCTTTGCCTCCTTCTTCTACCTCTGGGGCGGTGGATGACATGGGAGACAGTGTGGCCGATCTCCTTCCTGGACCTGTTTTTGGTGATGTTCGTCTTCTAGCCCTTCAGGACTTGGTGCTTGTACCACAGAGAACACGTCGGCGGTGGCTTCTTCTTCAACAGGGTGGGACTCAGAGTCGGGCCCTGGCCACCAGGGCGTGTCGCCCCCATGGAGTGGGCAGAGGACCTTGTGTTCCATTTCTCCGCAGCTCTCTTTGCGGGCTTTTCCTACAGTGAGCTCGCTTTTTCTGGTCTCAGCGGAATGGCTATTCCACCCCAGTGCTTCTTCAGTTTAGACTCATGTAGAGAGCTCCAGAGGTAGATCTGATGGTGTCCTGGCTGGACGCCAAGGTGCCTTCTTTCTTTTGTCATTGGAAAGAGGGCGATTCGGCAGGGCTAGTTCTTCAGCTGCTTCTTTAGCTGGAGGACGTTCTTCGATAATGTTTCCTCTGTGGCCTCTCTGCAGCCGAGCTCTTTTCGAATCGCCCTTCACCAGTGTCGAGTCATTCTGGTAGCTCCGGATTGGCCATGGCGCCCTTGGTATGTGGATCTGGTGCGGCTCCTGATGGCGCCTCCATTTTGAATTCCGCTCGACTCCGGGCTCTTCCTTCAGGGTCCGTTACAGAGTGGAGGATCCCTCATGCTTTGGTCTTACAGCCTGGGTTTTTTGAGAGGTTGACTGAGGAACAGAGTTCTTCAGATACAGTGATTACTGCTGTACTGCAAACTTTTATGCCTTTCACTTCGACCACGTATTCTCGGATGTAGAGGATTTTTTGAGGTATGGTTGCGGCCCACACTTGGTCTCCATTGCGGGCATCTGTTCCTCAGTGATTGATTTCTTTCTGCAAGACGAGTTGCAGAAGGGCCTGGCCTCTAATTTGTTACGGTTGCAGGTGACGGTAGCCTGTTTCTGGGAGAGAGTGTTGGGTTCTTCTCTGGCTTCACACCTGGATGTGGTGCATTTCTTGCAGAATGCTTTGCTCCTCCGCTGCTGCGACCTTGTTCGCCCTGAAACCTCGTTCTTGTTCTCCGAGTCTAGCTTAGGGCTACTTGTCTACCGAGCATTACTTAGGACTCCTTTTGATCCTTTGCAGAAGGCTTTGTTTAGGAGCTTACTCGCAAGCAGTGTTCTTGGTTGCCAATTCTTCAGCACACAGAGTAGCTGAATTTTTAGCACTGCCGTGCCGAGCTGCTTTTCTGCAATTTGCTGACTCTGGAGTGATCTGGTTCCTTCTCTTCTTACCGGCTGTGGTTTGGGCTTTCTTCTTTATCAGCCTCTCTTTCTTCCCTCCTTTCGGGAGGGAGATTTTCACATGGAGTACACGGAGCTATGTGTTCTGGATGTTCATAGGGTTATCCTCCAGCATTTGCAGATGTCACATGTTTTTCAGCGTTCTGATCTTCTCTTTGTCCTTCTCGCTGGTTCTTGCCGTGGGATGGTGGCCTCTGATCCGGCTATTTCTCGTTGGATTTCAGATACTTTGTTTCCATGGATTTTTGGAAGGTCGTGTCCTGCTGGTGGTGTTGCAGGCTCGTTCCACGAGGTTGCTATCTACCTCTTGGGTGGAATGGGTGTGCTTTTGCTATTCAGATGCTGCCTTTTCAGCAGCTGTTCTGTCTCGGGGAGCGGCGACTTCCCACCCTAATTAGGGATTGGTTTGGTACATACCACCAGTTCCAGGATTCATCTGCTGCATACCCTAAGGAAGGTAAAATTATGCCTTACCTGCTGATAATTTTCTTTCCTTTAGTAGCAGCAGATGAATCCAGGATCCCGCCCTCTGTCAGCCTTGTTTGTTTTGCCTATTTGTTCTTGTCCTGGTCTTTAGTTAAAAAACAAAACAAAGGAAAAAAAAAAAAGAGAGAATAGAAACGACTGAAGAGGAGTCCATCACGGTCATGGTTTCTCTAAGTCAGACTGACGAGTTTCTGTTGTGTTTGGTTGGTGAGGAAGGCATCCTGGTTTCTTGTCTGATTCTGCTTGGTGATGAGACATATACTGAAGTGAAGAAAGAGCTGACCGTCTGGTATTACTGCCTTCAGCTTTGTAATCTCTATCTCCACCTGCTAGTAGATGGACACAACCCACCAGTTCCTGGATTCATCTGCTGCTACTAAAGGAAAGAAAATTATCAGCAGGTAAGGCATAATTTTACCTTTTAATGAGTAAATTTACCTGTGAATCTAAAGACAAAGATCTTGATACAATAACACCAAGGGTCCTAATATTTTTTTCAATTTACTTCCATTTAATTTCAATATATTCCATCTTTATAACACCAGGCTTCCCAAGGCAGATTTCAACAACAGTTAAGATGAACCCATCAGGAAATAGGATATCCTTACTTAAATTTGGCCATGTATTACTGTATTCTATGGAACAGTATAGAAAAATTAGCACAAAATACAGACAGTTTATATTTATGTTTCTACCAGCTACAATAATTTTTTATGCTGTTTAGTGATTTTTCAATTTTATTTTATGATACATATCTATGTATGGGAAGCTTTCAAATAAATCCACACATAGGCAGTCATAAGCACCTGCTATTGTTTTTATGTAGAAATATTTTTATTGTCATCGTAAACAAAAATAAAGGCACATAGCACAGCACTGAAATCCACAATACAGCATTGCAAATAGCAAAGTAAGGCCTGGAGCACTGACAAAAACATTTTGAATATAACCCTCCCCCCTTCACAGACTCTTTAAACTCCCCAAAACCTCCCCTTACGTCCCCCTGATCCCTTCCTAAAAGAAAGAATGCAAAACCAAGGAGGTTTATAAACCTCATAAGTTTGCTATTTTTTTCAATAGCGTCTGTGAATGTTAGGAGTCACTCAGGAGTCCTTTTACAAAGGCGCAGTAGCATGCACTAATGATTAGCACGCATTAAACACGAGACACCCATAGGAATATATGGGCATTTCTAACATTTAGTGCACGCTTATTTTTAGTGCACGTTAAAAACACTAGCATGCCTTTGCAAAAGGACCCATCCGTATGGAGGCAAGCTCCGCCCACTGGCTTCAGCCCACAAAATGGGCCAGATAGGCTTAAGCTGTCTACTGTCATATTAAGCCTCCTTGGCTGCACCAGTACCGCAGGCTTCCGTCTGCTGTGTCCAACCCTTATGACATCACTTCTTGTTTCCTCTCTAGTAGAACATGACAGAGAGAAGCCTGCAGGACTGGCATAGCCTGCAGATGTGAATCACTGCTGCTGCCAGCAGTTCCCAGGTAGAGGGGAAGAGAAAGGGGTTCAGAAAGAGAGAGGGGGAGTTCCTGGGCCAGGGTTGGGGGAGAAGCAGATGGCGGATCCGAGGATGGAAGAAAGGGAGACAGAGGAGGGAGGCGGCTGTCACTGAGGTGCTCTGGGGGCCTCACTGGCTACCAGACTGGGTAGACCTGAGCCAAGAATGGGTGGGCCTGTGCCCACCCACGCCCATCCGTATCTACTGCTCCCTCTCCATTATGCCATTCATTCTTTTAACTTAATTTGCTCATTTAAAGAGCATACTACATACACAAACCATTTTCCATACCCATATACCTGAATTGATTCCATATCATTTGCCAGAACATACAAATAATTATTGCAAACTGCCAGTTTAGCAGTGGATTGTACTTTTTATACAGAAATCCCAAATCTGTTGAAGAAATTACAATGTAAAAATACATAAAATAAAATTTTGTAGCAAGATAGTAACACCGCTCTCAAAATCCTCATAAGTCAGCAGGTTTCGATTGCTATCTAACTAAATTTTATTTAACCTGATTAATTTTATGCACTAGCAGACTCTTACAGAACCTTTGTGGTGACCCTAGCATCTCCTGCCATTAGCATTTGCTTTCACTTCCACTGTACATTATCGTTTCTCTCCCTCCCCCCTCCTCCTTTTCCTCCTACCAGGCATTCTCCCCCCCCCCCCCCCCCCCCCCTTTGCAGGTCACTTTTTCTTTCCTTCCATTCCCTCTGCCACACACTTTCCCTTTCACATCCCCTCTGTATAAGTCTCTGATGAGGCCTCATTTAGAGTACTGTGTACAATTCTGGAGACTGTACCTTCAAAAAGATGTAAACAGGATGGAGTCGGTCCAGGGGGCGGCTACTAAAATGGTCAATGATCTTCGTCATAAAGCATACAGAGACAGACTTATAGATCTCAATATGTGTACTTTGGAAGAAAGACAAGAGAAAGGAGATACGACTGAGACATTTAAATATTTCAATAGCATAAATGCACAAGAGGCGAGTCTCTTTCAACTGAAAGGGAAGCTCTGGAATGAAAGGGCATAAAATGAAGTTAAAAGGGGATAGACTCAGAAGTAATCTAAAGAAATACTTCTTTATGGAAAGGGTGATGGATGCGTGGCATGATCTCCTGGTGGAGTTGTTGAAGACGAAGGCTGTACCTGAATATAAGAAAGCATGGGACAGACATGTGGGATCTCTTAGGGAGAGGAGGAGATAGTGGATAATATGGATGGGCCATATGGCCTTTTATCCACTGTCATTTTCTCTGTTTCATTGCCTTCCCCCTTACATTCTCCCTCTACCTTTTCCTTTTCCACTCCCTGCCTTTCCCAACCCCATTCAAAGCACTCTATTTCTTTCCCCCAAGGTACTATCTCTTTCTTTCCATCCCCTCCCCCCACCCAGCACTGTGTCTTTTCCTTTCCTGGTGCCTGCAGACTGTGCAGCACTCCTGCTTTTCAGCTCCTGCTTCCATAAGTCTGCTTCATCAGAGGAGTACACATATGCGCTAACATATGTATGTGCACCCTTTGTTCTGTGAACAGAAACAATCTGCCCTATCATTATTGCAAACCAATACAGATAAATCCTCCCACACCACTATGTGAGAATAGGACCCTCAGACATGGAGCTGATCAGCAAATATCATTGGCTAAATTCACTTCACCCCACACTCTCAATCATGATTTTCTCTCCTTTGTTTTCAATCATTTCATTTAACCAGCTTGAGTAAGAACAAAAAATGATCAGTGCCTTTAATGGTAACACACATGAAAAATATTAATATATGTGAATATGTTTATCCCATGTATTACCATTAAAGTGAATTTTGCCAATGATATTTGGTGGTCTGCAACTTGCGTGAAGGTCTCATTTTCACACACTTGTGTGGGACGATTAGGATTTAACTTTATTGGTTTGCCACTATCATTAATTATTCCATACATAATTATTTGTTATTCATCTTTAAAAATTTCCTACAATTTAAACATACAGACACCCTATATTTTAGGATCCACGCATATATTTTTACAACTCCTGTTATCCTAATATACCCATTTATTGCTCCTGCTATATCCTGCACTTTTAATCCCCTCCTCTCCAGATTTTCAAATAAGGCCATAGCTATTACTAAAGGTTAATGCATCACATTTAAAATCAAGAGATGAGTTGACTACTAATTGCAGAAAATGTTGATACTTCTCAGGACGAAGGGTCAAAGTGTGCAGACTGGTTGCCACTACAAAACACATTATTATGAAGAAAGCCCCAAATACAGTGAAAAAGTTTGCATGAAATGATCTTTTATTTCAGATATGATCAAAAGTGTTAATATTGTTTATTAAGGGATGTGAACTATGATGGGATATAGTTTCCTGATCCACCGTGAGGAAGAAATAATGATATGACTCATGTTTTATGGGCTCTAATGGGGTAGTGGAGTAATGGCCTATTTTATGTTATTATGGTGATTTTTATTATGAGTTTTTGAATTGCAGAGTGTGGCTGATTGTCATGAGATAGCTCTAATTTGTTTCAACTATGTTGTTGTAAGTCACTTTGAACCCTACGGGTAAATGGTGGTTAGAAGTGTTTAATGCATATTACTTTAATTCATTCATTTACTGCATTGCCCAGGAGATCACTGGAAGCCTTCACACTTTGCAAATAAATTAGGAATGTATACTAAGATGCTTTTGGTTTGTTTATTCATTTTGTTAACATTTTAAATGTCATTTTGTGTATTTAACAGTTAAACATTAAAAAAAAAAAACAATATAAGAAAATAAAAATGTTCATATTGGGTCAGACCAAGGGTCCACCAAGCCCAGTGTCCTGTTTTCATCAGTGGCCAATCAAGGGAGAGGCCGACCAAAACTGCTTTTTTTTCAGTTTCGGCCAAAACCAAAACTACCACCGAAACTGTCTGAAAGCTCTCAGTGGAAACCAAAATTGCAACTGCTCTGCCTAGACTCCTCTTATATGTACACCCGCTCTCAATCTATGCACTATCCCCAGGATTTTATATATGGCGCTTTGAGTCGCACATGCAACGTAATTGAACAACGAGCCAATCAGCACCAATAACTGGGTGATAGCAAGCAATTATCAGCACTAATTGGCACTAATTATAATTTACGCACATATCTATTCAGGCATATTCTATGAAGAGTTATGTCTAAATTCTAGTGCGCGCTTCAGAAAAAAGGGAACACCTATGATAGGAAAATAGGCGGGTGCACAATATTATAGAATTTGGTGGAACCGCACCTAAATTAGGCACGACAAATTATACCTGCTGAAACCTGTTATAAATTGTTGTGTCTGACAGGAGGACGCGGATCCTGGCACTAGGCCCTATTCTGTATATGGCATCTATGACTTCATGTCCTATTGTTGACCAGGGTACCTTTCCTGTGGAGTTACTTGTTGTTGTAACTTAGGGTTATATTTCTTCTTGGGCAAGCCATGCTTTTCACTTGATCACAACAAAAGCAAAGACATTTGTCTAAGTTGAACATTTTTCTAGGTTGATCTGAATAGCTGGGTGTTTCTGTCAATTTAGTGAAATAGTGCGTAGAATTTTATTTTTAATTTTATATTAGAATTTCAACATAACATTCAAGCATACACTTGAAAAAAAAAATCAGAAAAAAACCCAGAGATACAGAATATCCATTTAATAGAGGAAATAAACATCATTGATTAGTCCACGATATTGCTGAAGTCAAGCAGGAAATATAAATATAGGAAAAGAAATAAAACTGTAACAGCAAGGCAGAGGAATCCTATACAGTGACAGCCAGATTATGTGCTAACCAAAGGGAACTACCATCGCGGTGGGACCACCCTCCCAAGCCACTAAAAATCCCAACAATTGCTTAGGTTCAAGAAATAAATCACCACCATTACATTTTTACATGACATATAACAGGAAATTTTAACAAGTATGATGCCCCCATCGTCAAAACTCTTGGACAGAATCTCCCAAAATGTTCTTATAGCACCTTGGAGTCACCAAAGAAAAATCAGGAAAATTCACCAAAGAAAAATCAGGAAAATATACGAACATTGGAACCCAGAAATTATTCATACGTATATCTGAAGTAATTATATAACACCAAATTTCTGTCCAGTTCCAGGGCAAAAGGTTACTAACAGAGTAGATCTAAACACCCTGTATTTCTACCTTAGCCTGGATAACCCCAGACTTCTCCGAAGATCTCTTCACAGTTTGCTATAGGGACAGATCCAGAATCTCGATGGTGTCCCATGTGGCGTCACAGTCGACTACTGCTGGTTTCTGTAATCCACCGAGGACGACACTATGCTGTGCTAAACTAACCCAGCAGCACAAAAAATTGTTGCAGTGTTAGGTCTTGATCCCCAATAACCTCTCTCCTAGCCACCTCGAAAGGGGACGGGAGGAATGGGGCATTCCACGTATTGGCTCCCTACACGATGAGACTAAATTCTGCCCCTTCGCAGACAGTGCAAAAGCCAACAAACTGCTTCTCAATCTTAGTGAAACCAGTCTATCTTCTGGGCTCAAAAGACACCCACTCTGCACTAAGGCCCGATTCATTGAACGTCGGGCCCTACAAAGGCACTGTAGCGGATCCGTGGGTCATGATGCCAGTAACCTCGAAGAAGATCTGAATTAGCTCAAGAACAGAAACTGTGCACCCACGGGTAGGTACGTTATCTGACCTCTCTTCTTCCCTATCGTAACCAGCACAAACGGGGAGAAAATGGCTTAAAACAGACGCCAACACGGAAGCTGACTTACAGCACTTCTTCCTCAAACACCATCTTGACTACTGCAGGTTTGGGATACTCTTTGCTTTCTCCTTAGAGGCCTGTCTGATATCGGTGGCCCTACAGCATAGCCCTCTGAGTCACGGAAACACACAAGCCCCTCCACCATTACAAGGTGGTGTCCTTTTGGAGGGGAGTGTGTGGGACTTAACAACTTTTTGATCCTGTTATGCCTTGAAGCAGCCACATGGCAAAACTAGTCGGCTGGATCTTTCTCTGTTGAACACGCTGAATATAAGATAAGTCACGTCTTTGGATTTGGGTTACCAGTAATTTGTTGCATTGTATAGAGCCAAAACAGTTTTTCAAGAGTTTTTTATGCCAGTGAGGTCACTACCCATAAAATCCTGTCTTTAATATAAGAGGTGGGGGTGGGGGGCTCTGAGGCTTTCTCTTCCCGTTTTAATTTTTACTGTTTGTCTCTATGCTACAGAGTTCTATAAATATTAACAATAGATCTTGCCATTGTCACAGGAAAGTGTTTTGATTACAAGGCGAATGCCAGAACCTGAGGAACAAGCCAGGGAGAAGAGTGACAGCAAGGATGAGAGACCAGAGATACACCAGGAGGATCTGCCATCTCACCAGACACTTCAGAGAGGCCAAGAATTGCAAAATGACATCATCCAAACACGTTTTGTGAATATGGTGAGAATTGTTATTATATAAGTGTTCATAAATGTTACTGTCCCCCTCCACCATTCCTCTCCCCCACATCTTCCCTCCCCCTTCCTCCCTCCAACTATTATGCTGCACAGTGATAACCAAAAAAATACCTGACCCCAGGTTTCCCCCTCCCTCTTTACCATGCCTGTTAGCTCCTGCCGCATGCCTCTTCCTTGAGCAGTACCTGTTGTTCTGAAACCTGTTGGCCAACAACTATAACATTATCTTCCTCCTCTCCTTGTTCCTGCTCAGGGTGGCCAAGATCTTCCCCCTGACTTGTGAGGACCTCATTGTCAAGATCTTCTGGCATTGTTGGTTTGGCTAGTTCCCCCTCCTTCTCCTTCTTCTCCTCTTCCCCCTCCACTACCTCAACACCCATGTCCCTGATGTCTTCACCTTTCTCCAAAGGTGCATGTCAGCCTCTTCCACTGCTGCTTGACCATGATGTTCTGGCCCATGGTGCTCGGGAGCCTGCTGTGAAGGGCCAGCAGCAAAAGCAGCAGCAGCAGCAAACTCCTCTTCTGGGGCAGCCTTCTCACCACTGCCCTATGCAGCTGCAGCATCTGCATGAAAGGAGCAAAGAACACATTAGCAAAACCAGACATGCAACAAATAGTGCTGTATGCACACCAGAGACCATGCTTAACCATTCTGCCCTCCAAAAGGAAAACAAAGCAAGTGGGAAAAGACAACATTTGAGAATACCATGGAAAACATATTTTGAACTGCAGTTATTAATGTGTGTTGCCAGGTAAAGTTTCACAAAAAGGACCTTCCACAGTATTCCATTTAAGCAGCATTATATGCCATGTATAGCACTTGATTCCCCAAAGTCTGATGTGGCATGACCCCAATTTTCTCAACACGTCACTTGTTTCCTTTTGCCATTGGAGGCCACAGGTGACTATAATGCAGAGTGAGAGATCCTGTTACCTGGACACAACATCTCTATTACATGGCTTGCTGGAGACATCTGTATCACTGGGAAGTATGACCGTGAGGCCTTTGACATGGCATCACAAAGTTATTAGCACAAAAGAGGAGCAGACCAACATGTTGAAGTAAAACAGGATTTATTCAACACAATTGTTGTACATGTCTTTGTAAATGATATAGAAACTCAAAGTGCGGCAATGGTTTGTGGTGGGGCTATTAGTTACATAGTGGTGACTATTGCAGTAGGTACAATGTGAGGTATTGTTGGGGTTGGGAAGAGGCATGCTTAGAGGGCACTCTGAAGCAGTTGTTCCGGTGTGAATATCTATCCCCAAATAGAGAAGAAAATGGGTGAAAATAGGGAAAAAAGATGGGGCCCAGTGGAAGGGTAACACAAGACCAGTGGTTTGTTCTGAGAAAATAGGTGCCCAGACTCATGCTGAGCAAACAGTAGGAGGTGGGCTAAGCAGGACTTGTTTTCAGCAAGTAACATACGACCTAGCACAGCTCTACCTGGAAGGTGGTTGTGTCAGGATCTGGAAGTGCCACATTCAAGCCTAGCTGGTGCATCAGTGGAAACCAAACTGAACCCCAAAAATGTGATTATTTTTTTTCTGAGAACCATAAAGAGGTTGAAAAGAGATGTTTTTGGGACTGGACAAAAGGTGCCTGTGCCCCTTACCGGTGTGTACTGGCTGAAGAATAGCCCTGCAAACGTTATAAATGACATCAGAGCTGCTGAGGGGGGGGGGCAGGGGGCAAAATTCCACGGGCCCGGTCTCCAAGGGGGCCTGGCGCCATAGTCTCTCTCTCCTGTTTCTGACGGGACCTGGGTGATCGCGTCCCAACAGGAGCAGGAGAGAGATCTCTGGTGCTAGGCCCCCCTTGGAGGCCCAGGAGGAGCAGGCACAACAGGGCTTCAGGCAAGGGCCTTTGGATTGGCTAGGGGGAACCCCCCAGGCCCTGCCAGTAGAAGAAGTCTTCCTCCAGCACTGCTCTTCACTCTGCCGCATTGCCTGCCAAGTGGCTGCTTTTCCCATCAGGCCGCGCATGCTCGGTTTTGAAACTGAGCATGCGCAACGTGAGAGAAAAAGTTGCCGCAGGGGCAGGGCAGGCAACGTGGTAGAATGAAGAGCAGCACTGGAGGAAGACTTCTTCTGCTGGCGGGGCCTCGGGATCCCTGTCAGCCAAGGTATTTGGAGTTGCAGCAGGGGGCGGCGACAGCGGTGACGATCCTGGTGGAGGCAGCGACCCTGCCCCTGGCCCGGCTCAATCTCTCGGATGCCCTGAATGGCATGCTTCATGCTTTTATGTTTCTTTCAGTGCTCAATCAGTTTCTTGCCCAATAATGGTATTGTTGGCATTTTCTCCTGATTTCTGCTACTGGTGAACAGGACACATGAGCTCTTTCCTCATTTGAAAGCCATATCTTATACTTGATCAGAACAATCCAACCACAGGGGGGCCCGGTGCCGGGTCTCTCTCCCTCTCCTGCTCCCAGGCCGCCGGCACTGCAGTCCCCAGTCTCCTCCTGCCTACCCTCAGCTTCCTCGATGGCCTCCTTCTGTCTGCTACCGGGCCCCCTGTATTGTTAAAAAAAAAAAATCTCTAAATCAGCAGCACAGCACCTCACGCCTGTGTGAAAGCAGCAGATCACCTCGGGCCCTCCCTCACTGTGTCCCGCCCTCAACTGATGTAACTTCCTATTTCTGTGAGGGCGGGTCACAGTGAATCTGGCCCTGTGTGAGATATGTTTATAGAATAGTGCTTAGGTGGAGTGTATCCTGCACCTAAATGTAAGTTCCTTGTTTATAGACTCACTCCCAAAGTGTTCTCTTAGGCTTTCACAGCTGGCATCATGATTGTTACAGTTGTCCGGGTCTTGCCGCATCTCAGTAAGTGGAACCAATGTTTCAGCCATCGTGCTGTGGTATTCACAGAATATCCCAAAGAAGTCGCATCACGATGAATTAAATGTCAGTTCCACATTGCAGCAACTGAAACAATCACTACCCCCAAAGGGTCACCAACTATGCTGGCTACTTGAAAATTGCTCCTCTGTGGTTCTGACTTGGAAGAGGACAAAACATGAAACCATTCAACATTTTCATACTGTCCATCTGTCTGTGGAGACCAAGTAAAAGCTGTCTGGATCAGTAATTTAGTTTGAAATGCCCTGCAATAAAACTAGCAGAGGGCTCAAATTGGAGCCTGTGCCAGCTGTCTACAAATTCTTCAGTACCGAATATTTGAAAGAAAATAGCCAGCTTTTGGAGCTAGGGCTTTAAAATCCCACATTGACAGCCAGTGGCCAGAGAAATGAAAACCTTCACTGAGGTATACTCTTGGGATAACTGCGTGTCCATCTTCTCTCTTTTCAGTAGAGCATTAATGCTTATTGATTGATTGAATGGGATTTATGAAGAGATTCACCCAAGGAGGTATCCAGTAGGTACAGCTTGACATAAACTTACAATTTTGTTAACAGCATAACAATAGTAAAATGACCAAATATAAACATAAATACAATCAATGAGATAAACTTGGAAATGGCAAACAGAATCCTAGTAATAGGACTAAAATAAAACAGTATCAGAAATGTAAATATTTAACAGCACTGAAAAACAATCAAATAACAGAAATATGTTAAGTGTCAGCACAATATAAATGAAAAATCTTAATAGACAACATAGAATATTCCAATCACATAGATATGATATTAATGTTGTTCGCTCAATACTGATGCAATGAAACACCTTAATTTGTAGGTGAAGGGACAAGTGCAGTTGAAATACATAGGCAGGACAAGATGGGTGGTGTAAAGTCAATGGGATAAATAGATGGGATGGGTGCTAAGCTGAAGGCAGATTACAGATGTATGGTTGAATATTTTAGGAACTGGTCTAAGTTACAGGGTGTGCAGCAAGCTAGTCCAGATGCAG